>NC_049992.1:6984343-7028552 GCF_000003815.2 Branchiostoma floridae | reverse complement strand
ATCTGCTTGGAGATTAGGTATTTATCAAATAGTATTCATGTAAAATTTACTGATACTATTCAGGGTTCAAAATGCCAAGTCAACCAGTTGCATCACACAAAAGTATTTTGTTTGGCGCAACTTTATCATTGAATAAATTTCTCCATCATCACTGGTTTCTATGCGCGCACACACACACAGTCACACACTCTCACACACTGAAAGAGACACACACACACACGTCCACTCACATACACACACACACCGAAATAGACACACACACACTCACACATACACACACACACATAACACACACACACTCACATAAATTTGTAACGTTACACACACAAACGTTCTTATTGCATACACACACACACACATACACACACACATATATAACCATGATATAAGCTCCTTGATGTAACAGATTAGGTTGCATAAATTATTATGCTCAAACATGTTCTTTGTTTTGTGTAAATTGATTAAAAACTAAGCCTCCATGAGTAGGCTTCTATCTCTCCCAAACTGATCCTGACCAAGAGACACATCAAACACGGACAGGAGTTAAAAATGCATTAAAGAGAAATTCACCTTTTCACGTGGCCCACTGCAGTTCTTTGTTTGGGTCAAAAATGGCGGCAGTTCCAACTTGACCTCTGACACCAAAATCTAGTCTACTAAAATCACAATTTCAGACGCAACTTTCCCCCTGTTCAACCGATTTCATACTTATGCAAACAAAATAAAAATGATTTAATTTGTATGCCAAAATTCCATAAAACATTTGATTGTATCTTGAAGGATTGAGGGAGAGGTCGCCTGAGGTCAAAAGTTTAAAGTTGAAGAATCCAAGATGGCTGCGCCCTGTTGTTCCGGGTTGCCGAGTCGTCCAACTGGATGGACCGGGATGCCGCCAGACTAGCTGACAGATCCACAATAGCACAGGGCGCCACTAGAACATTAGGTAAGTCTTTACAGCTTTTCTCTGCCGTAGTTTCCGTCATTTGTAGGATCTAAGAAAACGTCGACGTGGCCTTCTTCGCTACCATATGTTTACAATACGGACACCTGTTTCGGATTAACCCCGGATCCGTAATTTTCCGTATTTTGGGTACGCGTTTGTTTTTATGTCAATTAAAAGACAGCGATATCTATTCTAAGAAGCTGCATGATATGGTCGACAGTTTCTTTGTCAATCGTGTTCTGCATGTTTTCTGTCTGTAAAAAAAATATGAATCTATGATCGTATATGTTATGTGTATTATATCATAACCTTCGTTCTTTGACTTGAGGATTTCTGTTGTACTTTCGCATCTTATATTTCGTTTAAAGCTGTTAAGAAAGACATAAATGACGCAATCCGTTTTATTGTATGACGTCATCACGGAAGTGTAGCTAGGTGTGTACGTGGAAGATTCGTTGCCTAGGTTAACATATGGGGTCCATATGGTGGATTCTCACGATCATACAGTAGCCTGATGATATACTAGGCTTCAAAATTATCTCCTTGCCATTTTCTCTTCTCCAGACTTGATGTTTGGAGTGTTTGACAGCAAACTATTTTGAAATGTAAATGACAATTATGTCAAGAAAGGTCTCAAGGCAAAATTAGAATTGCAAATGGAAATAAAGGTATGGGAAATAAGCCCTTTTAATGTTTGTAATGTGTGGCGACAGGAATTCTAGGTACTAGTACTGTATATGCATTTAAGTTCGCAGGGATTAAATTTCATGGTAGCAGGAAAAAGACTTTTCGCTGTGGTTTTAAGTTCGCCGTAGCACCATGCACTGCAGTCTCTAACTGCCATGGAAAAATGTTCGCGGTGGTTTTAAGTTCGCGGTAAAGCGTCCACCGTGAAAACCGCAAACATTAAACCACTGCAATAGTTTCTGCATTTACAGTAATATGTCAAAGGGTAAGGCAAAAAAAAAGTAAACAAAACTTGTCTGGACGATGTTGTTATGCAAATAGAAACAAGGACTTTTCCTTTTTGTGGGCCTACCCCTTTATGACATATTACCTAGAATCCCTGTCGCCGCACATGCGTCCTGACTTCTGTGAAAGGGCTTATGATTATAATTTATATGTAGTATACATGTTACAAAATGTAAGTATATACTTGTTGTTTTTCTGCTGTTTACTGCTGAGTTATACCAGGTAATCTTTATTGATATGACAAAAGAAGTGCAGCGACTTTTGTAAGGTCTACATATATATAAACAAAACTTGTTATATGAGACTCAGAGAGGTGTGGTTTGTTGTTTTTGTCATGATGTCACATGTTACGTTTAGGTATGCAGATCTACTACCAATCACTGCCTGGCTACCTTGACAATGTGGTATGATGAAAGACAAGTTAACGATAGAAAATTGACCAAAATATGTTTTTATTCTCTAGGTTTCTCTTACTTAGCTTGCCAAAGAAGAAAGTCCAATGGTACTGAGTGCTGAGCTGTGAGAAAGCCTCCAAACGTGCAGCAAGAAATTCTACGAGTTGGAACAGAGAAGGCAAAGTACTTCTTAAAATCCACATCCACGTCTAACCATTCCTTGACCAATAATATAGATAAGTCAACATGGAAGAAGTGAGTATTGAAGATGAAGTAGAAGTGCGGAGAGGGTCATTTGAACCCGACCACGGACGAAAGAGAACTCCTTCGGGCAATGTCAGACATTCCAGGGACCGGAGCTACTCCGAGAGCGAGAGATATCCCACCGCAAACAGTAGCTTACCTCACCGGTCAAGTTTTACAGAAGACTCAGCTGATGGCGCTGTGGCGGGTGATTCATTTGACTCTGTGTCACAAAGTTACAGCCACTCGGAAATGTTCCACCAATCGCACGACCCAAAACACTTAACCATTAACGAGCAGGAGCTGATTAAGATCACACAGATGCAAGTAGAGTCCAAAGACACTCCGCCGGAAAACAAGGGACTCCTCGAAAAGGGTGCAATCATCTTCCTCTTCCTTTGGTACTTCTTCAGCTTCTGTACGTTAATCTTAAACAAGTACATTCTTTCGGAGATGGACCTGAACGCACAGTTCCTGGGCGCGTGGCAGATCCTCTGTACGACGGTGTTCGGTTTCATCCAGCTGAGATTGCCGTGCGGACAGACCGGGATTGGTCGTGTGCCGGGACGGAAGTCTGCACCTCCAAACTTCCTCTTCAACATGACCATAGGTGGAGTTCTCAGGTAAGGTTACAGTTTCCAGTCTTGATTTATTCTTTGGTTCTTTTAGTAAGTAATAGATCAACAATGCATATACTAATTAAAGAGAAAAAAATGTACCAACAAACCAAAAATTGTGCAAGCTTTCTGAGGCAAATGTTTTATTAGTAGCTTATGTATTTTAGCAAGCAACCAAGCAAAAAGCTTGGTAGCTGGCAGTTAAACAAATACAAATTTCTTAATTAATCACTTTGTCTGTGTTTTGCGATATACTCCGTGCAGTGTTGCAATTCATTCTCAGTCAGTGTTTCTAAATCTGATTTTGTCTGTGGAAATGAAAGGGTTGCCTAATGGGTAAAGGAGTGAAGTCTGCCATCTCTGAGTCTGATTTTCAGTAGTAGATAAAACAAGATATATAAATTATGAAGGACCTGTTGTTAGCTTGAACTTTTTTATGTGTTACCTCAATGTATGTTATAAGATATTGCAATACATTCTCACTGTTCCTATTTTGTTCGTTAACGTTGGTATTCATGGGTTGTAAAGCAGCAATTCATCCATGGGTAAAGGGGTGAAGCCTGCCATCTCTAAGTCTGATTTTCTTGTGTCTACAGATTTGGGACCACAATTCTTGCCCTCTTAGCACTTAAAAACGTTGCTGCTTCGTTTGTGGAAACGATCAAGAGCACGGCGCCGATGTTCACCGTTCTCATCACGTGGATGATGCTTCGTGAGAAGACAGGATTCTGGGTCTCGCTGTCGCTCATCCCCATCATGGGGGGTCTGGCGCTTTGTTCGTCCAGCGAGCTGAGTTTTAACACGATCGGATTCATGGCGGCCATTTCTACCAACATTGTGGAATGGTGAGTTTGTATGGTCAGTGGGGGATTTGTGATGCACATGTACATGTACTATGATGTACAGGGATCGAAATACTTTTTTATTGCTACATGCAAAATTGCAAGTCGGCAAAAATTTTACGTGCAATTTGAAAAATTTACATGCAAAATACAGCAAGTCAAATTTACATGCAAAATGCAATGATCTAGCCAGCATTAAAAAAAAAATTAATCATTTATAACACCTACTGACGACCGGTGAAGATCCCCGTCAGACAAACAAAGGCACCGTGGCCTCAGTATTTTTACTATAGGCCAAGTATTTTCAACATGCAAGTTTGCAAGTTCAGAATATTTTTACGTGCAAATTTCAAAAATTATGTGCAAATTGCAAGTAAGTTAACCCTGATGTAGTTAGGCCACACCAATTTCGTTATTTGGTTCTCCGAATGGCCTGGTTCTATTTTTCCGAAAATGAAAAAAAACATAAACTCACCATACCTTCAATTTAGAAAATTTTCACTTTTAAGTTGCTGTGAAAATGTTCACCTTTGATTACAGTGTGAAGCCATTTAACAACTTTTCAGTTTAGGAAATTGGCCTTCTTAAGCTTCTTACAATGTGGTTACATGTCTTTTTCAACCTCCTTGGTTACATTTATCAATGCAGTAAATTTTTTTCTATCATGAAGGACATAAGTAAATGTACATACATAAAAACTGTAACTGACTTTGCATGTTTTGTTTTGTTTTTCAGCTTTCAAAATGTTTTCTCCAAGAAGCTGCTAAGCAATGACAAACACAAGTATTCGTAAGTATTCCTACGTTTCATATATCTCAAAAACTGAATCTATATAGTGTTACATGTATATCTGAGACTGAATCTTGTTCTCGCCAGGATTTTCTTATGGTGTAGATTATATTATCTTTAATATGGCAGAGCCACATAGGAAGCAGCGCAGTTGTACAAATTTTCAAATTTATGATTATTACCCTCACTGCATTCTTGCTGTGGCCATACGATGTATATAACTATTCACTCTCTATACTCCGCAGACCCTTGGAGCTACAGTTCTACATGAGCAGTGCTGCTCTCATCCTCCTGGTGCCTGCCTGGTTCTTTGTTGTACGTAAACAGCACTTGTTTCCCTAAACATAGAGTTTGCATTCATCATAATATGGTATATCATATATGATAGGAGTTGGATAGTAAAAATCAGTTCCTTATGCAAAATCAAGGTTGAAAACTCTGCATAGTTGGAATGTACATTTTTGTATGATGAACATTTTAGCCAAATATTTTATCACTTATTTACTTATTGATTTATTTATCAATCACTCTGAAACTTGTAACAAAAATAACCTTTCAAAATTAATGTCATGTGAAACCTTATTGTTTATCCATAAACAAGTGTAGATATCAGGCAGTCAAACAGGATGCCGTAGTGAGTTAATTTTGAAGTTCACATCGCAAATTTCTAACTTTCTATCTTTATTTTGTATTCAGTGAAAATGTAACACCACATTACACAGTTCATCCAGGCAACTGTAGCTACATTGTTATTGTGGCTGAGAACAGAAAAGTAGACAATGATACAAAGATACTATACAACATGAACAAGCTGTCTTTAGTACACAGGTGTGGGTAAAACCATGATGCCTTGGGCCAACAGGCCAATGGCCAAAAGAACAGTTATGGCAAGTGGATGTACCAGATTCTGAAATGGCTACCGTGTTTGCTATGACGTCGTGTAATATTGGATGTTCAGTAACACTAGAAAGGTGTACATTTTGTACAAATGTCTTTGTTTATTGAATAATACTTATGATGGATGCTTGCAATCCAGAACTGTTGTACTTTAGTGTCATTGGGGACATGAGCACTTGAAGTTTTAGGATACAAGAGTTTTCTTTAAAATTTACACAACCAGTAAATATTACCTGCTGACTTTTCGATGCCTATCAGACATCTTCCTCAAAACTTCTAATTATCACTGGAGTTCTGCTTCTTGCCAGTATATGTAGCCGATGTAGGTGGCGCTTTTGCTACATATAGCGGCGAGAAACAGAACTCCAGTTAGGAGCCCGGAGGAAGCTGTCTGATGATAGGCATCGAAACGTCAGCAGGCAATATTAACTGGTTGTGTAAAAGAAAACTCCTATGAGGGCCTATGACGTACCAACCTGATGAAATTATTTTCGTAAATACTTGAAGTTTTGCCTGTCCTTCTTCAGGATCTTCCCCTAAAGCAGCTGTACATCGGGAGGGGGAGGAGGAGACATCTGGACAGACACATCCTCATGGCGCTGCTCTTCGATGGCGTCTCCTTCCACCTGCAGAGTGTCACCGCTTACGCACTGATGCAGAGGATATCACCTGTCACACACAGGTAAGGGAACACCTGTACACAACTGTCTCACACCTGTCACACACAGGTAAGGGAACTCCCTCCACCTGCAGAGTGTCACGGCTTACGCACTGATGCAGAGGATATCACCTGTCACACACAGGTAAGGGAACATGTGGAACACACCTGTGTTACACAGGTATGAACACCTGTACACTGATGCACAGGATATCACCTGTCACACACAAGTAAGGGAACACTTGTTCACATACCTGTCACACACAGGTAAGGGAGACATATTCACCTGCTCCAATACCTATCAGACATCTTCCTCAGAGCTTTTGACTGGAGTGTTGCTTCTCACGGCTATATGTAGCCGATGTAGGTGGTGCTTTTGCGGAAGAACACAATCCCAAAATTCCGTATCCCCTCTCGTCTTGATTCACCACTGGGGTTGACTTTCTCATACAGACTAGTGTGTTTTTGCTAATGCTTCTCCTACATCGGCTACGTATAGCGACAAGAAGCAACATTCCAGTCAGAAGCTCTGAGGAAGATGTCTGATAGACCTCGAAACAGGTGGGAGACATGTACATAACTGTTTGTGCAACAGAAATCTCCAATATCCAAAGTGTCTCATAGGCATTGAAATGCAAGCAGGAGAGAGACGTTACTGCAGGGCTCTAGCCAGCGTCCGTTCTTCCGTCAATTGACGGAAATTTGCTGCGTGTGACGGAAAAATTTTAAAACAAATCCGTCAACCTTGACGGAGAAAAATCCTTGGTGGAAGCTACAGGCGGCTTGGGGATGCCGTCCATGGGCGTAAAAGCCACACACTGTTTGTTTTGCTATTGTTATTATTGTTGATGAAGTGTGTCGGCACCCTTTCGCATACGATAATCTCATTAAAAACCTGTTTTTCAAGGTCTTGGTTCAGTCTTTCTAACTCATGGAATAATGTTCTCGCGGTTTTCGCGACAATGGGAATTGGCTGACGGAAAAAAATTTCGAGCTGGCTAGAGCCCTGCATTATTGGTTGTGTAAAAAAACTACAATATCCCATGTTCTACCAAACTTCATTTTCAAACACTTTTTTTCTCAGCGTGGCAAACACAGCAAAGCGTGCGCTGCTGATCTGGCTGAGCGTGCTGGTGTTTGGGAACACGATCACGGTGCTGAGTGGCCTCGGCAGCATGGTCGTGCTCGCGGGGGTGGTTCTGTACCAGCGGGCCTGCAACGCAGAGAAACGGAGAAGGGCGGAGGAGACACAGGCGGCAAAGAGCCAATCAGAGGCCTGATTCTTTCTGCTTTGAAGACTTAAAACATTCTGTTCTTTATAGGCTTTTAGCTAGGATTTCATTATAGAGGGTCCAAATTTCTTGGTGAGTCGCTGTAAGTGATGTAGGCAAGACTATTGTAGGGGATCCGGGGACATCCAGCTTCCATGTTGCAGAGTTTTAGAGCATTTTATATTGAAATGGTGCATTCTAATGTATGCTGAGGGGCAAGTTTACTGCCATAGAGGTCACTGTAGAAGACTGTGACCACAGATGGCCTTGTGACATCCCTGGTCAATCAGAATTTCTGAGGGTCGTAAATTTGAAAATTTTCAGGGGTAGGATGATACTCATGCCTACACTGCTTGCCATGTAGCTTCACTGTGCTGAAATGACACACTATAGTGTAAAAGAAACCCTCTGCTGTTAAGTATAGACTTCCCTTTAGACTCAGTTTTAATGGTAGTTTTCCCAATTCAGCATTTCTTTTTCAAAAACCAAGAAAATCAACAGTTTCTTTGCACTCTTGACGTAACAAACACAAGGTATTGACAGATTATCAAATGTGGCAGGAAGTTGGTATTGTTCTCTGTCCCTGTTGTCAGATTATCATGCGGAATTTTGATCTATGTTAGACATGTAATGCAATACTTTGAAATGGGAAGAAAAAGTAAATTTACAACAATCTTGGAGGAGATTGTATAAGAATTATTTCTGTGACGTTCTGTCTATTGGAGCTGAGGCCCACTATGTGGCATTAGAATGGGTTGTTATGTTCACATTGTTTGGTGATACTCTGAATGTTAACATTGTTCCTAGTAAAATTTTGATATTGGTGAAGGTGAAAAAGTCAATTCAGTATTCGTGTCTGCAATTTCGTACTGTATTTTTGGATATTACAAAAGTAATATATTATAATGTTTGGTGGATATAGCTATAGTCTACCCGCATACATGTACATGTACAGCATATTTTCAGGTGTATAGTTTTATGCATTATGTTTATATGTGTAGCTTTAGAATAAAGTTATTTTAGGACATTCAAATCAAATTTTCCACCTGCTTCAAAATATTGACATGCAAAATAAAAATACAAAACTGTTCACAAACATTTGACGTTTATTGGTAAAACAGCTAAATGCCATGCCATTGGTGGAGCTGCAAATTGTAAAGCTGCTACCTAAAATTTGATTGGACGGAGCTAAATACATGTATAGGATTTTAGCAAGGTGACGTAGTTGGCAGATTATTTTTAGGAAAAATAGAAAAAATTGATGTCAATTTGACTGAAATAGAAAAATTTCATTCATATTGAATGAATATAAAATAGTATTTGCAGTCATTTGGACTGAAATGAATACTAGGACTATATGACAGAAGTACCAAATTAGTTAGAATATCATTTTGTTCATTTCAAAGTCAGGCCGGTACATCCTGTTACTCTGTCCACCTCCGTCATAACAAAGAAATGCAAAGTAAAAACTTAACAATGGAATTCTGTCATTGGTTGAGCTGCTATGGCCATGGACAGTCCCCTTATTCCAAGGTGAAAAATTGTGATAAACTACAACCTAGAAGCCAAGAACTATCTAAGCCACAACATTCCATGTCCCTTCAATGAAGGTTAGACATAAGATTTGCCAAAAAGCAGTTTCCAAAATCATATCCAGTTGCTTGTTTGACTGCTTCTTGGCATATATATAACATTCCATGTCACCTATTATTTTCAATAGAGTATCCACCTCTATTCTTCAAATAATATTTCATGTTTTGGGGCTAAAAGTTCTTTTAGTTTCCTATTGTGTTATTTCAAGGATGTCTAGAGTAAAATTAGGTACTTACATATCTCTGAATTGTTATGTAATTGTTGTAAGTTATAATGTACTAGGCTATAATCACAAAGTTACTAATATTCTGGTAACGTAATGGTCATGTGATTAATAATACTTGTTGGTGCTGGACACTAAAATATAGCAGGGACAACTAAGATAGAGCAATTTTCACAAATAGTTATCTAAGTTTGGTTAATAGATATCTGCATAACATCAATATCAGATCTATATCATTTTTTTTACATTGTACATTTATATAGTAATCAAAGAATATTGACTAACCAGAGTTTATAAACCATTTTGTCTGATATGTATTATTATTATATGTGAAAGGTGAAAAAGTGGGGATATGGGTAAGTTATTTATGTTTTAAGTAACTTTTAAGTTCCTTATTTTGGGTGAGCTATTTATGCGACCAGAAGGTATTATATATCATTCTAATGTAGCTTTGTTAGTGGTGTAGAAATTATTTCTTAACTTAAAGATTATGATCTAACTTGGCATTCTTCCATCTGAAAGTCATGCTTCTGTTTTTTTTGAGGGGAAAACTAAATTGGTACTTCATGTAAGCAAGGAGGTTAGATATACATGCATATCTGAAAGTCTGTTTTTAGATATTGATAATCTTTGGTTGTTATAGTAATTTTTCAATAGTGGCAATGTCAAAACTAATATATATATAGAAGATATGCTTTGAAATTAACTTTGTGTGTGGAAAGCGGTAGCTAATTAATTGTATGCAATATTGTGAAACAAGTCGCTTTTGTCTGTGCCTTATTTTACTTTAAAACGTAAGAAAATAGACTCTAAGAATTGTCTGTAAGCTTTGGTGGTGCTCCATTGTTCAAATGTTGGCAGGGCTGTTTAGTAAAAAGATAGTCGTTCAATGAAATGGGCCAAAAGCTATCTGCTGCCACCCCTCCTTGATTTCTAAAGTGGAATATTCCCCACAGGGCTGTACTGTTGTAATGCAGTACTGACATGAATAGACAGGGGGCGCTGTGGCATTGTTATTTCTGTAGATGAGCTTGGTGAATTTTGTTATGTGGAAATATGTTTCTCATCATATGAATGATAGAAGTGTTTGTCACAGACTCACAGTAATAACGTTTTTTGAAACAGTAAACACATAGTATCCTCTGTAATTCTTGCTTGCGTTTTTTTTTTATAAAATGATTTAAAGAGATTTGCCAATGTAGCATCTGTAAACCTGAGTATATACACTGCAGGTTACTTTTCAGAATATTTCGGCGATCAGAACAATGTTCAGAAACCCTCTAAGAAAATGTTTTCTTGTGGCGGAATTATGAGAGTTGGTATTAAGAATTATGTTCACAGTCTTTCCGAATTTTGTTACATAATGGGCCGGTTTTGTCCATACCAGTCCATATGTCTTACGTCAAATTCATATCACTCTGATAAAGAAAACGACTGGTTTCCTCACATCATATACCCGGTAATCTGCATTTCACATTTGCCGGCCTCACGGTTGCCATCTCCTAGGAAAGGGGGTCATTAACCCCAGCCAGCGACAGATTTTGTATACACAGGCTACTATTTTGGGCATAAAGATAAAATCGATGCTTATTATTTCAGCTAAATTGTCGAATATCAATCAGCTGTACACTTTTGTTCTCATCGATCAAAATACTGTGAAGCTTAAAATGTTCGTGGTGGTTTTATTTTTGGTAGGAGCTTTCTACCACAAACACAACACCGCCAGCATGTGTTCCCATTCTATTACTGCTGTACTGACTAGTTTTTTTAAACCACGGAAACCTTCTTTCCTCCACTACCACCAACATAAACGGATCTGCAGTACAGCACACTGTAGCAAAGCAGCTTAAGACTGAAGAGAATGTTGCCTGGAGCAAGTGACACCTGGTGATCATCAGGTAGCTTTTGTCCTCCTGTAGATCAGACTGATGATGACAGATCAATGATTCTGAACAAAAAAGAATATAGTATTTTTAGAATGAAAATTGTTAAGAATTTGGGTCAAACGTATCAAATATCAGGGTAGAAAGGTCGAGCTGTCAACTGATTTTTTGTACCATTTCAAGTTATCTTAAGAAAATCTGAAGTCACAATGATGAACTGTTTGACACATGAAGTATTTATATATTTCTCATATAATAAGTAGAATCCAGTAGTCTTAAAAAGAGGTTTTCATAGCTGTCAGTGTTTGCTTGGTATTTAGGCCAGCACAGTGTGTACCAGAATGTTAGACTGTTGATAGGAGACAGACTAGTTTCAGCTTGAATTTTGGCATAGAAAAAACAGAAATTGAACAAATGGAGTACAGAGTGTATATGGTGTATTTTCTGGATGGATGATGCTGTCAGTGGTAGCAAAACGTGTACTGTTTGGTCAGTTTCCAGTTATTCACTTTCAAAAGGAAAGGAAACTGTTAAAAAGAAAAAAAGTTATTGATTGACCCTAGGTCATTGACCTGTTGTTTTGTTGTTTTTGACCAAAAAAAAGGACAGAATGTGAGACCAAGAAGGTTGAAGAGGTAAACTTGAGGTAAAAGTTTATAGCTTTTTGTCCAATGACAGAAAATGTAATGTCAGACCAAGGAGGCTGAAAAGATAGAGGTAGGTAAAGGTCAAGGTAGTCCTTTTGAAGGCTGTAGGGTCAGTGGTGTTGTTATCCACTGTGTCTAGAGTATGGAATTGGAAAGTGGAGCCCAACCCTCTCTTCCCACCACCTTTCACCTCCCCAACCGAAGCCAGGTACCTATTTTTACACCTGGTTGAAGTGAGGAAAGTGATGTAAAGTGCCTTTCCCATAGGCACAAAATCGGTAGCATGACAGGATTCGAACCCAGGACCTCTGGGTTCTGAGCAAACGCCCTACAGTTACGCCACACGACGTCCCCACCTGTGGAAGACACAGGTACATGTAGCTTTCAAATGTCCCTTATCTGACTTGCTGGTTGATATGCAATGTACATGGAAAGAATGTGCAAAGACAAATTGGACAGGTGGTCACAATAAACAGGATTCTTAATGTGTGGATGGAGAGAAAGTTCGAGAAGTAGTAGATCGAGGTGTCGCGTAGCTAAAGCAGGGACGTAGAACATTGTACTTGTCGGCCACGGTAGTGAAAAGCGCCACCAAAATGGTCCCGGATTCTTGTGCCCTTGGGAAAGGCACTCCACACGATTTTCTTCGCTTCACTCGGGTGTAAATAAGTACCTAGCTTCGGTTTGGGCCGTCTTTCGAATAAGACGTTAAATCATGTGGAGGTCCCGTATTTGAGGAGAGCCACACCTTGAGTACGTTAAAGAACGCATCACACGAAAAGAGTAGGGGTCCTTCCCGGTGTGAGCGTATCAAACCTTACAGTCTGCCCCCTCCTACTTTGCCCCTGGTGGGGTTATTTGGGGTGATACTGATGATGTAACATTAGATGCTTAAGTAAAGTTCGGAATTTAATTTCACAGTGGTTTTGAGTTCGCTATGGACCGATCCTATCGAACGCCATATCGAACAGATAGAACCCCTATTCTGTTTCGAACACCTCCGTCAAAAACTGTCACATTGGACAGAAATGGCTATTTTTTACGGAGGTGTTCGAAATAGAACCATGATCGAACAGGGGGCGGGGTTTTGGGATCGGTCCATTGCCACATAATGTACATATAGGCCCAATTTACACGAGGTACTTTGAACGACGTACGTCGTTTGTCCTAGGACAGTGACGTAGGACAGTTTTCGTTTTACACACAACCCTGAGGCGCGCCGCAGCGCCTCGCGACGCGCCACAGTGCGTGGCGTTGCCGTGAACTCTGGTGCCCCGCCGTGACATTTGACAGCGCGTGCATTTGACAGCGCGGGATCATAGAACAAGTTTTGTTGTTGTTGTTCATCGGACAGATGATGGTTTTCTTGTCTACTCGCGCGTACATGAAGCGCCGGGCATGGCACAGAAGACGGCTTGTACGTTGTAGGCGCCGGTACCATAACATTCAACGGGCAGCCTTCTTTGCTGCCGATGCTATCATTGAAGCTCAAGGAAATGTCAACCGAAAAGTTTGGGTGCGAGAGCATACCAGGAGCGCACACAGTGTCGAAAAGAAATGGGCTACCTGCGACGCAGATCCGTTTACACGAGGTTGGGCGGCGCCGCAGACTCCCCGCGGAGCGTCGTAAGTCATCTCCGGAGGCGCCACACTGCGTCGCGCCACAGTGCGCCGCAGCGCGTCGTTTTCGCTTTTACACGGGGAGAAAAAGTGACGTACGTCGTTCGACGCGCGTCGAACGACGTACGTCGTTTGATTTTTTGCCTCGTGTAAATCGGGCCATATATTCGGCCGGAGGGTGATCCGACCCGCGGGAGGGCTGGGACCGAGGGTGATGCGGAATACATCGTGTTGTATTTTATTTATGTCATACCCACCTGAGAAAACCCCTGGTTTGATGCGAAATGCGCCAGAAGTTGAACAAATTTGTTGCCCTCGAAAAAAAAAGTGTTGCAACAGTAATGTTCCAACGTCCGAATCAGGTATTCGAATTTTCGACGGCGCCACACTCAGCCCACTCGAAACAGTTCGATTTATTCGAATGCAGCCCGTGTCTTTAGAGCCCGGGCCGTACGGAAAGTTATCACCCGGTCCGGAACACCCGTATCGAACGTTTTCGCGTCACAGGTATGACATAAACTAATAGAAACACCAGAGCCTTTTCAGACAACCACTAGCGACTCGGCAAGGGTGCTACAGACGGATAGAACAGTCACTTTCGGTAGTGTTGGTGTGATCACTGTCTGGTGTAACATGCATTCTCACAATTCCACCAGGTGTCATTATACCGCCACCTCAAAAAACGTTGTTATAGAGGCCTTCTCAAGATTGTCTTCAACACCTAAATATCTGAATTGTATTACGTTTAGGATATTTAACATTTGGTGTTCGAGACAATTTTTTAACGTATTTTTTTGAGGTGGCGGTATTATGGCACCTGGTGGAATTATGATAGTCAATGTTAACCGTATCTACCTTCTGGATACGCATTAAACACGCCTTGATGCACATACATTCAATGTTGAAAGGTCGGGCCTACGTTCAATTTGTGCGTCTTCACCGTAGCATGTACTCTCCAAACAGGGGTTCGGCTCTGGCTGTTTTTTTACGTGTTTTTTGACGGACGTTTTCTATTGTGACGCCATTCTCCTTACTCTTCTAGATGGTGTGGATTTATGGTGTGTTACTAATCTGATTTGACGAGGTCGGCCCAAGCCATGGCAGAGGCGGGGGGCAGAGATTATAGGTGGAGAGATCATATAAGGTGAGATGAGGTGAGGTGAGGTGAGCTATACAACATTTCGTTGTTTTTGTCCTAAGATACCCTTTGCGTGTGGGCCGACCTCGTCAAATCAGATTAGTAACACACCATAAATCCACACCATCTAGAAGAGTAAGGAGAATGGCGTCACTGTTCATTACGTTGATTACATAGCTAGAGTTACAGATGCATGAAGCGTATTTATTGTCTCTTCATATGCAGGTGATAGTGAAAGAAATAGCGTAGCGCAACGGTACAGTGTTTGGCTCGAAGCCCAAAGATCTTGGGCTCGAGTCCCCTGATATGATCCGACGTTGTGCCCTTGCGAAAGGCATTTAACATTATAGATTTTCTCTCTTCACTCTGGCGAAAATAGTACTTAGCTTCGGTTAGGGCCGTCCCACGGATAGGACGTTGGCTGGAGGTCCCGTGTTTGAGGAGAGCCACACCTCGAGCACCTAAAAGAACCCACCACACTTATCGAATAGAGTAAACGTTCTTCTCCGTTCACGGTTCGAGTGGTTTAAATAAATCTGTCCGAATATGTAGCTTGTGTTCTCCGGTACTACGTCCGTACGTTTTTTTTTTGGGGGGGGGGGGGGGGGGGGGAGGCCACGTCCGCCACGTACTTCTGAAAACGGTCAGGCTGTACAGGGCAGGCGCGTCATCCGTACAGGCACGTACGGGGGGCGAATCCACAGCCCGATGGCGGACAAAGTTTGCCTGCACGTAAAGTTCAACGACGTGTCTGCGTGCTCCCAAATCCGTCGGATTCCCTACGAGTTCGTACGTAGACAGCACGTATCGTGCACGTACGCGGGGGTTGTGCCCTTAGCTTAAGGCGGTTTGCCGGTTTATGCCATACAAACAAACAGCAGCGGGAAATACACAAACAGTAGCACGCAGAAAGACCTCAAAAGTTTTAGAAAAACACAACAAAAATACTTACACGTTAAATATCAAAATATTCTACCAAGCGTAGGTAAGCAACGTCATCACATAAAGACGTCATTACGAAGTCTTTGTCTACGTGAGATTGCGTGCGACCTTTTATAGTCTATATATCGCAAATCAAGCGAGACATGCGTAAACTGGTGAAGGGGTCACCAGTGATTCACATCTTGGCTGTAAATTTGAGGCTGCATGAGTTGAGTAATTTGACAGTGTCACTGATCATGTATCTAAGATACACCATAAATGAAAGATTAAGTGACAAATCATAAAATAACACAAATTAAGACAACGAGAGCTCTATTGTTTACGTCTTTATGTATATATATGTATATAGTGGTGGCGCAAATATAAGATTGTAATGCCTACACTATGCCTTTAATGTCCTTTATTTTTTAATTACCATGAGCTAAAAAAGATTGTGTAACTGAGAAAAGCGAAAGTATGTGACGCATCGAGTTTAGCTTCATAAAAAGCTACTCTTCTGCTGGTCGTAAAAATAAGACGCACGCTATTTATACTTTCATTGTACTAAGAAACTTCCCCTATCTCTTTTCGACAAGTACAATGACTTAGATCTTTCCGGTAGCGTACATGTCGGGTGAGCGACACAGCCTGGATTCGAACTCAACGCTTTAAGTTTCAGAGGCAGGGACTTATACCCCTGTCACATTTGGCGAAAATCGATCGGACGACGATTCTGCGGCAATCGCCCGAGTCTCGCTTATAATAATAACTTTTTGCACAATAATTCTACAAGGTATGAAGTATGGCTTATATGTGACAGGGACGGTTTTCAGGTGAAAAATACGCACAACCCTCTGTCGATCTTAAATATGGCCGATCTTCCATCGATACGCCCGAAGATCGTGGATATTGTGACAGGGGTTTAACCTTCACCGCGCCTTTCACCAATCCCGTAACAAAAAGGTCAAAGACAGTCGCTCGACCAGCTAGCTCTTTGTTCTGTTAGAAGAGACACCAGCCCAGACCAATCCCGGACACGCCTGTTGCAACACCGAAGATCGTCGCCCGTAGAACAAAATCTGCTCACCAAGTCGGCTCATCAGAGATTTCTAAGTCTCAAAGCGACCACAACTGTTTCAAGGTAAGGAGTGGTTCAAGACAGGCCATTAGATCATGAGGTTTATCTTGCAAGAGGTTATTTTGTTTGAACCTTTACTTATTCATGAAAGCTCAAATCGGCCTGCAGGTCGGTTTTCATTGAGGTCATGGAGTACGCAATACTTAGTGGCCGCCATTTTTGGCATTTTCTCGCCCTTGGCAAGAAGCTTACGTTTTAGGGTGCATCTGTTTGTTTTGTCTGGTAATCGTGCTAGAAGTGTACGACCAAAATTGTAAAACCAAAATCCGATTGGTTGAAATTAAGCGAAAAAGCATATGAAAGTACGTCAATTATTAAAACAGAAAAATAGAGCACTTGAACGCATCTGCGCGAAATAGAGACGCATAAAAACTGTGGTCACCACTCGATAAAGACTTTTGGAGTGAAAACTGTATCAACTTTTCGTTCTGTGTTTCAAACATCTTATTTCAGCATTTTTCCTGCACATAAGACCACGCCAAATTAGTAACAAGCCGTAAAGCAAATCCGCCCAATTAAACCATTAGAAGATGACATTTATCATTGTGGTCACAGGTGACAGCTACATACGGAGTTTTCAACGAGGGAATTGTCAAACGACCCAATTTGAGAAAAAGTTATCCAAATTGTCTCTTTGCTAGAAGATGACGTTATCAATTAGGACTTTACCATGGTCAATACTAACCGAAGGGGGCCATATTTTATGCTTAGTAGTAACAGAATACACATCCGGCGTATTACTTCTGGGCTTTTGGCCAATCTGCAAATTGCTTGGCAGTGATTATTTTTTAACCAGATGTAGGGAGAGAAGATCGTAGTTTTCTCTCATTAGTCCCGTGTTCTAACGCACAGTTCTCACCACAACAGGCCTTGGACGTTATGATTTTTCCTCCCAATAGTTGTTTTCTTTTGTTGTTTTTGTCTATGTAGTGCTCATTAAACGACTTACAAGATAGCATTTCAACAATTGGGAACCGTTTCTGTCTGACCTTAGTCACCGTACATCCATGCACAAATTAGGAGGACAAAACGATCATTAGTCTGCCTAGCCGTCGTTGGTTAGTCCGGTTGTTCGGCTTTTGACGTCGATCTTGGTCGACCTTATTGCCCAACCAATGGGACAACAGAAAACTACGATTATGATATTAAGGAGAGATACCTCTGGTCACGCAGACAGATAGAGCTGACAGCTGCAGCACAAAGGGTTGTGTTTTAAAAAGTGGTTACGGACTAGTTTCCGACGTTAATATCCACTTCAAAATGTTGAGTGAAACGCGAAAGACGACACTGTAGTCGCATTAGAACATCGCAGTAGAATCTGAATAACACGACGGCAGCGGAGACAACAGAATTGTGTGACTGCAAAGTTCGACAGACAGGTCGTCGGAGAGATTACCGACAAGCCGTAAGTTAGCCCATCCCTTCCCTAGTTTGTTGGACAGTATAGCCGGTGTATATAAACCCACTGTAGACTTTACCACATTAGTTGGTTCTATACTGTACCTACAAATTGGCAATTCGACTGTCACAAAGTAGTACGTCACATGTACGTCTCATTTACGTACTTTACAGAGCCGTAAAAATCCTTTTGTGTACGTCAGTGAGTCAGATACTGGGGTGAATGGTAGAGGAATGCTTCAGTTTTGAGGCTGTATGAGTTGGCTTACGATATGTTTGTTCGATCGTGTACTTTGAGTACGTTTTGCGCACGAATCCTGTCCCACCAACTTCTGTGCATAGGCTGCAGTTCCATGACCTCCGCTGGGATCAAATTTGAAAAAAAAATGTCCTTTTTAAAACAGGACGCCGGTACATAGGTTTTTGCTCATTTTTCATACATTTTGTAGATTGTACTTTAACATTTTCAATTCTTGTGAATTGATTGTGCACCCTGCTATGAATTTTGAGGCGTCGACTTTGAAATCCACAAACACGTAAATCCCCATATAATGATAATGAAACATAGGCAAAACACAATGTCCTGCTACTACAAGCTGCGTATGACCATGGCCAGACTGATAGGTTATTGATCAATTCACTCAAGAACCTTACTCCTTATTGACAGGAATGGTGGTTTATTTAGCGTTCTCAAATTCACCTTGCCACAGTTTGACAGTTATGTGCAAAATGGTTCTAAAAATTGACCAAACTGGCAGCGTGACAAAATCAGCCGGATTTTGTGGAATTCACTTTGGGATGAATTACGCGATGTGTGTTTTATAAAACAATATGACACTCACTAAACCCATGCAGACCCTACCCATGCGTTCCCTATACGCATAGACACTTGCATATTTTCGGAATAAATGCGGATCGCTAAGCAGACCGAGAAGGCAAATTGCTCATAAGATAGCTAAGAACACATAACAAGACGAGATTTCTAAGCGATCCTGAAATTAGTTTTAATTTGTAACCTTACCTAAAAGTTTTTCATTGTAATCAGCCATAGGATTAATTTAATGAGAGGGTACTTGGGGAGGTTTAGTAGAAGACCGAATGCTTTTGAGGCACTTGGAGCAACTGGGTACTTTATCGTATAATGTGAAGTAGTATGCATTCATTACTTCTTAAAATTAATGAAGATGATGATGATCTTTATTTGCATGTCCCTGCCCATGTGGGTCAAATGCAGCAAATCCAATGATGGGATACTAAAGACTAAGAACTATTACATGTAGTATTACAGTTGAATAAACAATACATCTTGAGCTATGCTACCACTATATCTAACGTTTATTGTTTTTGTTGTGCAATGTTGTCTGTGGTTGTCAATTAATATCTATCGGAAAATAACACTCCCGTGTGGAGTGGAATGCCCCTTTAACGTTTCAGCTTCTTAAGGCCCCCTTTCCACTTGACGGCGCTCTCACGGCGCTCTCGCTGCGATGGAAAATTGGCCAGAGCGCGGTGAGAGCGCCGCGACGCCGGAAAAAGCTGCTCTAGTGGAATCTCTCCGGCGACCTCAGCGCGCTCTCACCGCGACGAAAAACTCAAATACCAGCATCTTTTTATGACCTAGCAAAGATTCAAAAGATTACTCAACGAATTTCAGAGATAAAGAACGAATCTTATGACGTTTAGTGTATTTTGGTATCTTTGAAGTCATCCTTTTACGTGTTACATAACACATAAGTATAAAATCAAGGCTGTAATCAAATTCAATTTTGGTCACTGCACAGTCACTCAGACTGAAATATACACGTTTGTCTTGCTGTTTTTTTTTAAATTAAATCTGTCATGTAGCTTGTTCACCATAAATTTCTTTATCAAGCCACGTTATTAGTGTAAATCATACAACACTGAAACACTTCGATTTATTGAAAAAGGGACTTAACTGATCTAAATGTACAGATGGAGAACAAGAAAACCTAATGTCATCATGTTGAAATTCAAACATAAGTTGAGAAATGATAAACCTTTGTTTTTAAACCTTGCTTATTCCAACTCAGTTTGTTGAATTGTTCATCGCCGGTACATTTTGGACATTTCTCCGCTTTCTGTCTATGTCAAATATACTTCTTCACAAACTGCAGTTGAGAGCGTAGAGAGAGCGCTGTGAGAGCGCCGTCCTAGCTAAATTGGTATCATAAACTACTGTTGAGACCAATTGCGCTCACCGCGCTCGCTGTGCGCTCTGTTGGCGCTCACGGCGCTCGCTGCGCGCTCTCTTGGCGCTCTCTCTGCGCTCATCGTTGGATCGCCGTCCACGGCGCTCTCACGGCGACTGTTTTGAGCAGGTTCAAAACAGTCGCGGTGGCGACGGCGACCATGGCGACCATGGCGCTCCCACCGCGCTCTCTGCGCGCTCTCATGGCGACCTTGGCGATCCCACGGCGCTCTCACCGAGCTCTTCCCAATTTGAGGTCGCAGAGAGAGCGCCGCGAGAGCGCCGTCCTAGTGGAAAGGGGGTATAACACATGACTGACCAATCTGTTGACTGACGTTTGTCATTGTCCGCCTTATAATTACGTGACACTACATGACTGGCTATACTGTGTACTGGTGCCGGCCATTGTCAGGAACACTTAAAGTTAACCTTACTGCTACTTAGGGCAAATTATATAGTGCCTGAGTGTTGGCCATTGAGGTACATAGTATAGATAATCGTCGCCATAGGCCTTGTTCACATACATGTCTCTTCTCTAAGCCTGGATGCCGGACTGAGGACCTACACAAACAATCTCTAGGGCTATCATGCCCCCAAGGAACCCCCCCCCCCCCCCCCCGAGTTCCCTGTTTACTAGTAGGGAGCCTGTGGTAAAATTTTCTGGCCTGTGCAGACCCTGGAAACAGTCTGTCATCCCGGCTACTCTTCCCTCTGTACTGTGATTAAACACGTCACGTTCTCCAGAACCCTGATCATAATGACGGAAAACCAGCATGTGGCATGGCCAATGGAGATATGCATGTATTTTGATTCATGCACAGTTTCAGTATCCTACAGGGAAACTTTGAACCACTGCTCTTGAAAGAAGTTCCACCATCTTGAAATCAAATCATCAGTCACTCACACAAATCTGAACAACAGAACGACAAGTTTCAGTCATAAGAAGATATTTTTGTGCCAATTGTTAATCCATTACATGAATGAACTTGCTGTGATACAGATAACATCGTTGTTGGACACAGTGTCGTATTTCTTTCCAGTCTGTCAGAGAATACTGTAAATACACTTAAGTTCGCGGGGATTGATCATGAATTTCGCGGTACGGGGAAAATGGAGTGTCCGCGGTGGGTTTTGAGTTCGCGATAGCGCTAAGGTCACATACTGTACAATAATGGAGACACTGGAGCTTGATCTACTCTCTGGCCAAGAAGTACTTCTCGGTAAAAATGTATTCAATGTTAAAAGATCGGAATTATGTTCAACTTGTAAGTTGTATGAATTTATGCATTTTCACCGTAGCAGGCGTCTACAGCGCTTTCTAAACAAGGGGGAGGCGGGGAAGAGATGGAACAAAACTTTTCCGGATGGTTTTGAGTTCGCGGGGAAAAGGTAACCGCAAAAACCGCGAACTTGGACCACCTAAAATGTATTCCTGCATTTACAGTAGTTTTGCCTGAACACGTGCTGCATGACAGGCCAGTCTGTTCTATGATGTATTGATGCATTGAGTGTAAGTAATTTCAGCTGTAGGCGAAAGATAACTGCGCTTTTGTCCCTGACATCTTTTGTCTCTCAGTTCGATAGGCACTTAGCTGCCCTTTACCTTTGCCATTAGATTATCCTCCATTTGTTTTTAAGCTTTATCTAGACAACTCCTATAAATCAGATTTAGACTTGCCATTCGCCTCCACTAGGCCTTCCTACGGGGGTACGGGGATCGTAGAATTCGGGAAAAACATCGAGACAGGAGAGTCAGTTAGCATTCCCAAGGACGTTACATCAGCGTCCTTGGCATTCCTGATCCCTGGCTACAAGGCCGGCCAACTCCTCTGGTCGCAAAACTCTCCTGGCAAATTATCCTCTGTATTACCTTGCGCCCTCTGGATACACCAAGTCCAGAAACAGGGTTGACCTAGGTATTTTATCTGTTTTTCATCTTGTCTAAGTCTCAATTAAGATGATTTTGGTTCTTCTCCAGCGTAGTCAGTCTGGTAGAGACTACTTGCCGTATCGAATGCTTCCAATCTTTGGGAAATCTGGCAAACGTAGGCGACGTTTTGAAACAAATCATCATCTTTGTGACATTTGTTCATTGTTCAAAACTGCATGCAGCGCAGTATTAAGCACACAGAAGTACTTAGTAGATCTGTTGGTTTAAAGGAATGCATTTGGCGTCAATAACTTACATGTGCGTCATCTGTGGCTTAGTTCTGTATGGTCAGTTAATCTGGTATCTTCTGGATCACTGACGCTTCCTGACAGTGAATTATCAGACCTCGTCCTGACACGACCGAACCAATGGCGGTGATGGGCTGTGACTAGGGCTGGGTATCTCAACTACCTACATAATACCCCCCTACAATTTAGGCGCGATTCGATCGGACGAAGAGTCTGCGAGCTCTAATTTACGAGGAGACATGACCGAAGAAATGGCAGAGTTCCCCCTTCCCGTCAGGGTCATGCCTCCTCGTAAATTAGAGCTCGCAGACTCGTCGTCCGATCGAATCGCGCCTAATGTGAGGGGGGTATAACGAATATCATGGAAATTTCCTGTTCCTTTGTTGAGTTATCCACCTTAAGATATACTTTAAAAACAACGTCCCTGCAGTTCAAGAAGAATCTGCTAGGGGCCCACGTCTTCCTTCTATCACAAGCTAGCTACCGCCAAAAATCAAGACCACATTATGTCCAAGTCAAAATAGTTAAATAAAAACAGAATTTCTGCTCCACTATGAAGGCCACACGCCTTGATTTTCATCTTCCTAGTATCTACCCATATACCAAATATCATCCCAATCCATCCAGATGTGCTAAAGTTATGCTGACTTCAAATATCCGGAAACACGAGCAGGCACACATACATACACAGACACACCAAAAAATAACCTCCATTTTCCATGGATGTAACAGCGAGTATGCGGCAGAACAATGCACTAAATGGCCTTAGATCTTGACAGATATGTACAGTGATTTTTTCTGTATTTGTGGTGGGTACAGGAGAATCCAACAAAGAATCTGTAACATATCCGAACCGGATATCCGTAACCTAAAATACAACAAATTATACCTCTGCAGCTGTGGTGTCAACATAAGGCATGTTTTGACATAGTCACAAAATCACTATTTATATACTTCGCTTATTGTACGTTTTCAGTGAAGCGGAGATCATCGATGGTTGGACTAGACACCTAAGTCGATATGTGTGTTAGGGTTAATGACCTGGTCAAACTGACCCACCAAAACCTTATGGTTCAACATGTAACAACTTTTTTATCCAATACTTGAACAGGCTCTACGATACTGCAGCGGAACTTGCGGTTTTGGTATATCATGTTCTTGACATGCTATGGTCACTGGCAGTGGGGATTTATGTGCGTTAGATGACCCTTGTATGTGATGAAAAGGTTTATACATTTGCTCGGAGCTATGATTTTTTTTCTAGATATTATCATCATCATCATCATCACGAGCGAATACCCGTGGTCCACTCTCTCTCCAGACATCTCTGCCCCCAGAAGTCACCACCATGAAGCAAAGAATGTGTGTTCTGATGTCTGCCGCGGTAATGTCGACATAGGCACACCAAAAAATAACCTCCATTTTCCATGGATGTAACAACGAGTATGCGGCAGAACAATGCACTAAATGGCCTTAGATCTTGACAAATATGTACAAGTGTGTTCTGATATCTGCCGCGGTAATGTCGACATAGGCATGCTATACATGTATTTACATGTACTTATAATTAGCGTATTGCACGTTTTCAGTGAAGCGGAGATAATGATGGACAACACACCTGGGCCGATATGTGTGCCAGGGTCAATGACCGGGTCAAGCTGACCCAACAAAATCCATTTATTTTTTCAAATCATCGTTGTCTACATCCATGGTGTAGCTATAGCAATAAAAAAGAATGGAGCTAAGAAGGCTTTCAGGGTTTGTTTAGGAAATAAGTAGTGTGTGATTCCCATATTGTGAAAAGGGCTATGAAAAAGCTTCAAACCATTGCCTGTGGCATTCCACCTGAGTCGATATGTGTGCCGGGGTCAATGACTGGGCCAAGCTGACCCAGCATAAAGCTTGACGATTAAAAAAAAATCTTTTGTTGTCTACATCCATGTTGTAGTCATACCAAGAGTGGAGCGAAGAAGGTTTTCAGGGTTTGATTGGAAAATATATGTTGTACGATTGTGAAAGGCGTAAAAAGTTAAGTACATTTTAGTACAGTTGCTTTTAAAAGGATCTTCTTTTCTGTCTTCTACAGAAAACTCCAAAATATTAACGAATGAAGACCTTTATTGTACATACATACCCACTGGGTTCAGTACAGGTCGCAACATGATATACATGAAATATGTACAATAAATCTACAATACTCAAGAATCGTATTCTACTACGTGAATTCGACTTCTTCTCGTTTCTTTGTGATATTGAAAATATAGAAACAGATATGCTTTATAAGTAAAGGTCTGTCATTAATGTATGTGCAAACTTTCTTAATAGATTCCAATCGCTTCAATAATGACGAACTAGATACATCCTACCAGTCTTTTGGGACTTTGAATCTTCATTTGTTCATTTTGCATCAGTGTTTTGCTATTTGTATTCGCTTGCGGTGGCGGCATGAATATAAGTCATGACTTGAGTGTGCCGTCAACTTGTCTTGTAAATATATGTTGCGATAAAAAAAGCGTAAAAAGGGTCATGAAAAGGCTAAGATGTTGCCTGAAGCAATCTCAATAAAAAGGAGACGTAAAAACAAACAAGATTCAAATGTCTCGGTAAAGGAACCAAACGGAACCCGAAGACAGCATAAGCCTTTTTCAGTTTTCTTGTTTGAGTTTATTGAGTTTATTGTGATACCCTTTAGCTCATTGAGCTAATCTTCCAGGGCTCATTAAAAACACACATAGTATATACATTGTACAAGTGGATGCATGGACAGATACCATACACTCAAAACAGATACAAATACGTCAAGACGTCATGAGGTCACAGGGTTATATACAATAAACCATTATGATCTGTAGAAATTGTCTATCATCTTCTTTAGCAATCTTGTATCGGAGACAATCTTGAAATCTCTGGGTAGCAGATTCCACAGTTTAACTGATCTGTAATCAAATGTTCTCCTCCCGCTGTTGTTCCTTGCATTCTGTAACCTATTATCATGCAATGACTGCCTAGTAGAGTGACCATGACATGCATTAACTGGCACAAGAGATTTGTATATGTCCTGTGGCTCACACGTGTTTACAATCTTGACAACTAACTTAAGAGTGCCTTCACTCAGTCTTTTTGTTTTTGTTTTAAGTTTACGGTGGTCAAGGAGCTTTTATCAGTAGGTAAAAGCTCCTTGCGGTGGTCGATAAGTTCACCGCGAAAACCGAAAACTTTTACTGTGACTCCCGAAAAGAAAACAATCTGTCACTGTCACTGATGGCGTCACAAGGTGTCTTCCCTCCAGCAACATCGTAATTTAAATCTGACATTTTTGTGGTGACCTTTCAGACATAGACTGGCTTACAAATTCGTTTTGGAGTCGACTTGGAAAAATACTCTCTGTCGGAATTCAACACAAGTCGGTTCAGGACTGTGTAACCTGAAATGTTGGTTTCTCAAGTACCTGGAATCGATTTGAATAACCCCGAAACAATGCTGAAGAGCAGCTATATCGCAGTGCTACCGTCGTCTAGTGGAATGTGGGCGGCAACAAGGCTATTGTTTTAATTCTAGATCACCAAAGTAGACACCGTAGCGGGTTCTTTGGGGCCTTTTTCGGCTCATAATGCACTTTTGCTAGCCATTTCTTTTTGTACTGGATCGCTGATTGCCAGCCGGGTAGCTAGCGAGTTTTGTTTGGGTAGCCAAGGCAGTCAGCCCGCCGATCTCACATAAGCGCTCCGGTCTTTTTAAGCCTGAAGGAGTTGCAGGTGGACCTCATCGGGCTTAATCTCCACGGGGCGCTAATAGGAGATCGGCGGGCCTCACTGTCTTAGGCCACCGAATAAACTGTCCTAGCTGCCCGATCCCGGCTGGCTGCCAGGGTAGCAATCAGCGACCTAGTACAAAAAGAAATGGCCAGCAAAAATTGTATTATGAGAAAGAAAAAGGCCACAGAGCGCCTGCTACGTAGGCTATCACAAAAGTGCGTTTAGGTTAGAAAGCGGGGGTTCTATCTACTGGGTAGGCACATTGCCGAGGTAGGAAACCCAGCACTCAGCACTGTGAGTACCCTGGGAGCCAGCCAGGACAGGGTAGCTAGCGAGTTTTGTTCGGGGAGCCAAGGCAGTCAGCCCACCGATCTCACATAAGCGCTCCGGGGAGTTTAAGCCTGAAGGAGTTGCAGGTGGACCTCATCGGGCTTAAACTCCCCGGGGCGCTTATAGCAGATCGGCGGGCCTGACTGTCTTGGGCCACCGAATAAACTGTCCTAGCTGCCCGATCCCGGCTGGCCACCAGGGCACACTGGGAGAAACTGCTGACCAGGTGAATGTAAAGCCTGTCCCTGACCGCGGCCTGCCCTGGACTACATGTTGGCTACCTTGTATACATCAAGGACGTTATATAAAGATTTATATATGTCCCTGCTTATATGTAGGACTTCTTTTGTTTGTAAATGCGTTTGTGGCGCCGAAGCTTGGTGATAAAACACGATGCCCTGTAGCCTTGTCATATATATCACACTTTCTTACTGAATTATTAAAACGAAATAATCACAGATGGACAGAGAGAAGGTAAGGGACAAGGACGGAAAGAATGTCAAGAAAATAAGGTGAGTAACGTGGGAGAAAGAGAGAGAGATAGAGAGAAAGAAAGAAAGACAGAAAGAAAGAAAGAAAGAGAGAAGGAAAGAAAGAAAGAAAGAGAGAGAAAGGAAGAAAGGAAAAAAAGACAGGTACACAGGCAGACAGGCAGAAAGGGGACCTCGGACAGAGAATGGAAAACGTATTTATTTATACAACACATCTTTCACCATCCATTTTTCACTTTAACTTTATTCAACTGACCATGTTACATGCAACTCAAGTCATATTGACCTGGTTTTCAGGTAGCCCTGTGATTTACATGTACAACTAGGGGCCCAAACCTATATCACTTACTCTCGGCATCAAGACCTGCCTACTACTCAACAATCATAGCCGCAGCATGTTCAGAACTCGAGATATTTAACCAGGAAGTTCCGCTGCAGTACCGTAACAGCTGCTAGGAGGCCCAGTATCTAATCGTTTTCAGGCATCATCTAGACCTACCCACGTACCGAATATCAATACAATCCATCCAGGCGTTCTCGGGTTATTTTGTTCTTCTACAAACATACATACATACATACAAAGCTACCCAAAACATAACACAGAGTATATACATTGTACAAGTAGATGGACAGATATCAAACACTCAAAACAGGTACAAATATATATATGTCAAGAAGTCATGAGGCCAGAGGACTGGATCGCTGATTGCCGGCTGGGTAGCAAGCGAGTTTTGTTTGGGTAGCCAAGGCAGTCAGTCCGCCGGTCTCACGTTAGCACTCCGGTGAGTTTAAGCCTGAAAAGTTGCAGGTGGACCTCAGCGGGCTTAAACTCCCCGGGGCGCTAATAGGAGATCGGCGGGCCTGGCTGTCTTGGGCCACCGAATAAACTGCCCTAGCTGCCCGGTCCCGGCTGGCCCCCAAGGCTTGGTGATAAAACACGATTCCAGACGTGCCCTCTATTCTTATCGTATATCACACTTTGTTTTATTGTTTGTTTTATTTGGATCTCCATTAGTGATACTTAATGTAGTATCACAATTCTTCCTTCCTCTGTTATCAAAACAAAATAAAGACAGATGTACAGACATAAAGAAAGGGACAAGGACGGAAAGAATGTCAAGAAAATAAGGTGAGTAACGTGGGCGAAAGAGAGAGGGAAAGAAAAAGAAAGAAAGAAAGAAAGAAAGAAAGAAAGAAAGAAAGAAAGAAAGAAAGAAAGAAAGAAAGAAAGAAAGAAAGAAAGAAAGAAAGGAAAAAAGACAGGTACACAGACAGACAGAAAGGGGACCTCGGACAGAGAATGGAAAACGTATTTATTTATACAACACATCTTTCACTATCCATTTTACACTTTAACTTTATTCAACTGAGCATGTTACATGCAACTCAAGTCATATTGACCTGGTTTTCAGGTAGCCCTGTGATTTACATGTACAACTAGGGGCCCAAACCTATATCACTTACTCTCGGCATCAAGACCTGTCTACCACTCAACAATCATAGCCGTAGCATGTTCAGAACTCGAGATATTTAACCAGTAAGTTCCGCTGCAGTACCGTAACAGCTGCTAGGAGGCCCAGTATCTAATCGTTTTCAGGCATCATCTAGACCTACCCACGTACCGAATATCAATACAATCCATCCAGGCGTTCTCGGGTTATTTTGTTCTTCTACAAACATACATACATACATGCAAAGCTACCCAAAACATAACACAGAGTATATACATTGTACAAGTAGATGGGCAGATATCAAACACTCAAAACAGATACAAATACATATATGTACATAAGTCAAGAAGTCATGAGGCCAGAGGACTGGATCGCTGATTGCCGGCTGGGTAGCTAGCGAGTTTTGTTTGGGTAGCCAAGGCAGTCAGCCCGCCGATCTCACATTAGCGCTCCGGTGTTAAGCCTGAAGAGTTGCAGGTGGGCGTCATCGGGCTTAAACTCCCCGGGGCGCTAATAGGAGATCGGCGGGCCTGGCTGTCTTGGGCCACCGAATAAACTGCCCTAGCTGCCCGATCCCGGCTGGCCCCAAGGGCTTGGTGATAAAACACGATTCCAGACAATTCTCATCGTATATCACACTTCTTTTCTCTGTTATTAGAACAAAATAAAGACATATGGACAGACATAAAGAAAGGGACAAGGACGGAAAGAATGTCAAGAAAATAAGGTGAGTAACGTGGGAGAAAGAGAGAGAGAAAGAAAGAAAGAAAGAAAGAAAAGACAGGTACACAGACAGACAGAAAGGGGACTTCGGACAGAGAATGGAAAACGTATTTATTTATACAACACATCTTTCACCATCCATCAGAGAAGGGAAAACGTTTATTTCTACAACACATCTTTCACCATCCATTTTTCACTTTAACTTTATTCAACTGACTATGTTACATGCAACTCAAGTCATATTGACCTGGTTTTCAGGTAGCCCTGTGATTTACATGTACAACTAGGAGCCCAAACCTATATCACTTACTCTCGGCATCAAGACCTGTCTACCACTCAACAATCATAGCCATAGCATGTTCAGAACTCGAGATATTTAACCAGGAAGTTCCGCTGCAGTACCGTAACAGCTGCTAGGTATCTAATCGTTTTCAGGCATCATCTAGACCTACCCACGTACCGAATATCAATACAATCCATCCAGGCGTTCTCGGGTTATTTTGTTCTTCTACAAACATACATACATACATACAAAGCTACCCAAAACATAACACAGAGTATATACATTGTACAAGTAGATGGACAGATATCAAACACTCAAAACAGATACAAATTATACATATATGTACATAAGTCAAGAAGTCATGAGGCCAGAGGACTGGATCGCTGATTGCCGGCTGGGTAGCTGGCGAGTTTTGTTTGGGTAGCCAAGGCAGTCAGCCCGCCCTTCTCACATTAGCGCTCCGGTGAGTTGAGTTGCAGGTGGGCTTAAACTCCCCGGGGCGCTAATAGGGGATTGGCGGGCCTGGCTGTCTTGGGCCACCGTATAAACTGCCCTAGCTGCCCGATCCCGGCTGGCCCCCAAGGCTTGGTGATAAAACACGATTCCAGACGTTCCCTCTATTCTTATCGTATATCACACTTTGTTTTATTGTTTGTTTTATTTGGATCTCCATTAGTGATACTTAATGTAGTATCACAATTCGTCCTTTCTCTCTTATTAAAACAAAATAAAGACAGATGGACAGACATAAAGAAAGGGACAAGGACGGAAAGAATGTCAAGAAAATAAGGTGAGTAACGTGGGAGAAAGAGAGAGAAAGACAGAAAGGAAGGAAGGAAGAAAGAAAGAAAGAAAGAAAGAAAGAAAGAAAGAAAGAAAGGTACACAGACAGACAGAAAGGGGACCTCGGACAGAGAATGGAAAACGTATTTATTTATACAACACATCTTTCACCATCCATTTTTCACTTTAACTTTATTCAACTGACCATGTTACATGCAACTCAAGTCATATTGACCTGGTTTTCAGGTAGCCCTGTGATTTACATGTACAACTAGCGGCCCAAACCTATATCACTTACTCTCGGCATCAAGACCTGTCTACCACTCAACAAGCATAGCCGCAGCATGTTCAGAACTCGAGATATTTAACCAGGAAGTTCCGCTGCAGTACCGTAACAGCTGCTAGGAGGCCCAGTATCTAATCGTTTTCAGGCATCATCTAGACCTACCCACGTACCGAATATCAATACAATCCATCCAGGCGTTCTCGGGTTATTTTGTTCTTCTACAAACATACATACATACTTCCTGAGAAATCCTGCTTCCTGAGAAATCCTCCACCACCGCCGGTGATCACTGTTGGTCCAACCCAACTAGAGGTTGTCCAGGCAGCACGCATCCTGGGACTTATCCTCCAGAACAACCTCAAATGGACTCAACATGTAACCACAATTGTCAGCAAAGGGAGCAAACGTCTATACATGATAAGGAACCTGAAGAAGCACGGACTGGACATGTGTGATCTCATACCAATTTATATTGGTTTCGTACGGCCACTTCTGGAGTACGCATGCGTCGTCTGGCACCCGGGACTGTCCAGAGATCTATCAGCGAAGATTGAGCGCGTCCAGAAGAGAGCCCTGAGGATCATACTGGGACCAGAGTACGTCACATATGACTCTGCTCTGCGCACAACAGGACTCAGTCGTCTGGACTCTAGAAGGGACATTCTATGTCTTAGATATGCGCAATCTCTTGCGAACTCTAGCAGATACAGTTCATGGCTCCCATTGCGGCGGGGGGATGTCCACAACAGAACTTTAAGGAATAATGCCAGCTACACCAGTTTCAAATGTAGGACGTCCCGGTTGAGTAACAGCACTCTCCCCTATTGCGTCAGACTCCTCAATGAAAACTTGTAGTGTTTTTTTTAAGGAATAGGACATGTCAGTATAGCGTATTTGATATGTTGTATATATATAGTGTATATATACGTATATGTGAAATTTGTGATCATTGTACAAAATTGCAATTCAGCCGTTAGGCTGCAACAGTTTTTTAATCCAATAAACCATTTCTCTCTCACATACATACAAAGCTACCCAAAACATAACACAGAGTATATACATTGCACAAGTTGATGGACAGATATCAAACACTCAAACAGATACAAATACATATATGTACATAAGTCAAGAAGTCATGAGGCCAGAGGACTGGATCGCTGATTGCCGGCTGGGTAGCTAGCGAGTTTTGTTTGGGTAGCCAAGGCAGTCAGCCCGCCGATCTCACATTAGCGCTCCGGTGAGTTTAAGCCTGAAAAGTTGCAGGTGGACGTCATCGGGCTTAAACTCCCCGGGGCGCTAATAGGAGATCGGCGGGCCTGGCTGCCTCGGGCCACCGAATAAACTGCCCTAGCTGCCCGATCCCGGCTGGCCCAAGGGCTTGGTGATAAAACACGATTCCAGACGATTCTCATCGTATATCACACTTCCTTTCTCTGTTATTAAAACAAAAAAAGACAGATGGACAGACATAAAGAAAGGGACAAGGACGGAAAGAATGTCAAGAAAATAAGGTGAGTAACGTGGGAGAAAGAGAGAGAGAAAGAAAAGAAAGTAAGAAAGAAAAGAAGAAAGAAAGAAAGAAAGAAAGAAAGAAAGAAAGAAAGAGAATGGAAAACGTATTTATTTATACAACACATCTTTCACCATCCATTTTTCACTTAAACTTTATTCAACTGACCATGTTACATGCAACTCATGTCATATTGACCTGGTTTTCAGGTAGCCCTGTGATTTACATGTACAACTGGGGGCCCAAACCTATATCACTTACTCTCGGCATCAAGACCTGCCTACCACTCAACAATCATAGCCGTAGCATGTTCAGAACTCGAGATATTTTACCAGTAAGTTCCGCTGCAGTACCGTAACAGCTGCTAGGAGGCCCAGTATCTAATCGTTTTCAGGCATCATCTAGACCTACCCACGTACCGAATATCAATACAATCCATCCAGGCGTTCTCGGGTTATTTTGTTCTTCTACAAACATACATACATACATACAAAGCTACCCAAAACATAACACAGAGTATATACATTGTACAAGTAGATGGACAGATATCAAACACTCAAAACAGATACAAATACATATATGTACATAAGTCAAGAAGTCATGAGGCCAGAGGACTGGATCGCTGATTGCCGGCTGGGTAGCTAGCGAGTTTTGTTTGGGTAGCCAAGGCAGTCAGTCCGCCGGTCTCACGTTAGCACTCCGGTGAGTTTAAGCCTGAAAAGTTGCAGGTGGGCGTCATCGGGCTTAAACTCCCCGGGGCGCTAATAGGAGATCGGCGGGCCTGGCTGTCTTGGGCCACCGAATAAACTGCCCTAGCTGCCCGATCCCGGCTGGCCCCCAGGGCTTGGTGATAAAACACGATTCCAGACAATTCTCATCGTATATCACACTTCTTTTCTCTGTTATTAGAACAAAATAAAGACATATGGACAGACATAAAGAAAGAGACAAGGACGGAAAGAATGTCAAGAAAATAAGGTGAGTAACGTGGGAGAAAGATAGAGAGAAAGAAAAGAAAGAAAGAAAGAAAGGAAGGAAGAAAGAAAGAAAGGAAGAAAGAAAGAAAGAAAGAAAGAAAGAAAAGACAGGTACACAGACAGACAGGCAGAAAGGGGACCTCGAGCAGAGAATGGAAAACGTATTTATTTATACAACACATCTTTCACCATCCATTTTTCACTTTAACTTTATTCAACTGACCATGTTACATGCAACTCATGTCATATTGACCTGGTTTTCAGGTAGCCCTGTGATTTACATGTACAACTAGGGGCCCAAACCTATATCACTTACTCTCGGCATCAAGACCTGCCTACCACTCAACAATCATAGCCGTAGCATGTTCAGAACTCGAGATAATTAACCAGGAAGTTCCGCTGCAGTACCGTAACAGCTGCTAGGAGGCCCAGTATCTAATCGTTTTCAGGCATCATCTAGACCTACCCACGTACCGAATATCAATACAATCCATCCAGGCGTTCTCGGGTTATTTTGTTCTTCTACAAACATACATACATACATACAAAGCTACCCAAAACATAACCTTCTCGGCGAAGGTAAAAAGGCAAAACAACATTGCAGCAATAGTACTAGTAGTAACCATCGCATATTACAGTAAACGCTAAAACATCACATTGACATACTATAGGTACACAGGGTAAGCATAGTGGAATTTCATTGTCGAAGCTTTACAACCGATATACCGATATGTGCTGTTTCGAAACTTTCAAATTTTTGTACGGAAGACTGCTCAAGGGATTTAGATATTTGCATTACAAAGAACAAACCGCCATCTGTTATCAAATCTTTGAATGCCTTGAGATTTCCTATTAAACATCGTATGATTTTAGAGATGCAGACAGCGATAGTTTGGGATTGATCAGGCCAGGGGGGGGGGTGTAATGTGCATATTGAAGATAAGATTTGAGACGCGATTGTAGCAGAGATAACTGGAGAATCTCATTACAACTAGGCCTAAGGGGTAAGAACACAAAACAATTACGTTCGTTCTTGTTAAGAAAGGAATTCACAAAACTAGCATGATTACATTAAAAGTCTTCGTGTTGGTAGAAGTCTAGGCCCCATTCTCGTGTCTTGGTCTGACTTGAACATGGGTGTAGACGGCAATGATTTGAAAATAAATCGTCCCATGTTAAATGCACCATAAGGTTTTTGTAGGGTCAGTATGACCCGGTTTGCAGGTAGTCTCAGTTGTCTAGAACATCCATTAGACCACAGCAAGTAAATTTTATGGATGACATCCTATGCAGAGTGCAAAAATAATGAGATAGGGCGAAAAAAACAAAATGGGTAAAAATAAACAAGATTTTCAACATAGACACCATAAACGTCGTAACAAGATTTGAAGTGACAAAACATGGCATCACAACTAACAAGGCATTTATTCCTGTAGCAAAGAAGTGAACTAGTGTAGCAAAATTGATGCTAGTGTGGTAGACTGGTATCACTTGCCAAGCTGGCAACTACATTCATGGCTTCCATATTGGTGGCACTTTTGCAACAATCCAACAAGTTTCCCTTCTGCGACTATAGCCATGGCTACCTCCCTAGTGTCACTTCCACAAGTATGGTTACTAGGCTACAACACAACATATTTTGGTCTATCTGACCATCCGGAGATAGCGGAGATAATGATGGACTACACCCCCCCAGCTGATATGTGTACCAAGCCAATGATCGGGTCAAGCTGATCCAACAAAAACCTTATGGTGTATTTATGTGTGACGATTCTTACAAAAATCAATCGCTGTCCACATCCATGTTGTAGTCATACTAATAAATGAGAATGGAGCAAAGATGGAGTTCTACCAACGCCTGAGCCTTTCAACCATTTACAGACAAGAACGCAACAACACATCACAAACATTTACAGACAAGAATGCAACCACACATCACAAATATTAACAGACAAGAATGCAACCACACATCACAAATATTAACAGACAAGAACGCAACAACACATCACAATGCCATATACAGACAACACATCACAAGCATTTACTGACAAGGTCTTAACGACAAGAACAACTTACATTTGGCATAAACCGTTCTGAAAGTTAAGTTTCATCCAACATATATCTCGTTGTATCTTTGTCGTGGTGATTAAACAACTACTAGAAAATGTCCATGCCCCTTTAAATGGTATCGCTTTTGTCATGATTCTTACAATGCTCATGTATGACCATGGTTGATCAGTAGTATATTGTTGGGGACTAATTGTTAAAAACAGTTAATGTATCCGGATAGACATTGATAAGTCTTTTTATATACTCTCTGCCTTAAAAGGATAAAAATTAAAAGGATTACCGCGTGTATAAGCTGAAGTTCAGAAGAACAGATCTGCAGTGGACATCACTTAAAGACAAAAGGAAAATGTCCAGACTTTGCATGCTGTACAAAATGACAAATAAACTGGTGGACATACCGACTGATAAATATCTAATACCAGCTCAAAAAAGAACAAGAAACAGCCATAACTTCACGTACAAGAATTACCAACCTAGGATTGATGTGTTAAAAAATTCGTATTTTCCAAGGAACTATCGTAGAGTGGAATTTGTTATCACCAAGCACGGTAGGGGCATCTTCTCTGGATAGTTTTAAAGAACTCTTGCAGATAGATGTGCAAGAGTTAGGTGTGACGGGTCCTTCGGTGTAATATAACTAGCTGCTGCCGCGCCGCGTGCCTGCGAAGCTGGTGTGTTACGCCGAAGGGCGGTTATACCGGCTATATAGATACAGAAGTTCATACAAAATATACAGATACAGAAGTTCATACCATCGACAAAAGTTTGATTCAGTTTTTGTCCCCAGGGTGACCCGTCACCGATTCACCTTCTGAATCCAATCGCGAGTCGCTCATTGGTAAAAAAAGGTTTCTTCGGGTCACTTCCAATCAGATCCTTTCGTTTGGTGGAAAAACCTGTTCCATTGTCAATAAATTGGTGTAACAACTGGCAGTAACCCTCAATTAGGCGACTCCTATCTGTAGAGCGTTAGGCGAGGTGTCAAACCCACCCGTACCGCCCCCAAGACACAGGCCACAAGTCAACTTTATCCTCCAGTTAAGGAAACAAAAAGGTACCTTACTTGTATATTTGTGCTTCTTCTTTTTGTTGTTGTTCAAGTATACACTTTATACTTTGGTATGTTAATTTCTGCATGTGTATTTAATTGCAAAGAGGAGAGAAGAGACTCGGGAGCTATATTACGGCTGGATACCAGGCTAGGAATCGCCAAGGTCGCCATGGGAGCGCGGCGAGAGCTCGGTGGGGTGCCGTAAGAAATATCGATCTTTACCTCTGAAATCCGTTAAGTAATCTTTCAAATCTTTGGTCGCCCGTTGAAGTTGCTTATATTTGAGTTTTTCGTCGCTGAGAGCGCGTTGGGGTCGCCGGAGACATTTCATTTGAGCAGCTTTTTCTGACATCGCGGCGCTCCCACGGCGATGAGGCAAATTTGCCATCGCAGCGAGAGCGCCATGAGAGCGCCGTCAAGTGGAATGTCGTCTTAAGGAAGCATTCTTTTTACTCCAAACGTAGTTTCCGGCTGTCTAATGAACAATGCCCTGTCTTGATTCTGATATGGAATTCTGTTATCCGACAATTTTGAATAAGAACTCTTTTTGGGACACCTGGCTAATTTTGTGAACACGCTATTACACAAACGAAGGCCGGTCTCAAATTGAGCAGAAAACGCTGTTTGACGATTGACATTTGGGTACAGGATTTATGGAAGAGTAGTTTGAAGCCGTGTCCTTAAAGCTATTTTATTAAGCTATTGTGCCCCACAAGAACGAGCTTTGCGGACCGGATACCAGATTGTGCCCGCTTTGTGTAAGGTTTAATCCCTACGTTTTTATCTTCTTGTTTGGGCCGTCATCTCCAGTAGGCAACTTGACTTCGTTGGCCTCACGTGTGATCTCTCCTGTTTTTTTTTCTATTTGAACACAAAAGACGAGGACAAGGACTTACAATCGCCAAGGTCATCACGCAAGAGATTGTTTGTTAATAAGATTGATAGATAACGACATTCCAGTCGGTTCGCGTCCGTTTGAGTGCTTACACAGTAGTACAAGTTTGAAGAAGGCTCTCATTGACTTCTATGGCTCCCATGGTCTCATTGCAAAAGGCACTTTTTCCCTGCTAGTGTACAACCGCCCCACTCAGAACCCAGGACTGTGTACCTCCGACCTAGCGCGCGGCTGTCAAACTTTACCTGCTAATTTCTTCAGTTACAAGCAAGCTTTCAACAGTCTAACTTTTGACATCAGTTCCACAGGCTAAAAGGGAATTTTCTCACCGCCAAAAACATGCGTCCATGCAGCCGTGAAGTTTTTGAGTAATACATCAATGAGACCATAAAGTTACAGGACTATGAAGCATTTCTGTTGGTGCAGATACAACGTTATACAAGCACTGGGATATGGAACAGCAGATTAAGTTTAGTACATCACGAGTAAGGAGAGCCCCCCAGCGCAAAGAGGTGTAATTGGTCAAGCAAAAAGGGCGTTGTTCGTACAAAATAAACTGCACAAATCTATAACGAGTGGTAATTGTTTAATACAATACTTAAAAAAAAGAATTTCAGTTCGACAACATCCGCTGGATCTAGAATTTTCAAAAAGAGCGAGAATCATTTAGAAAGCCCTCATAGTCTGCCAGTCTTCAGAGGCAACATTTCTGCGGCGAAGTGCAACCTCATACGACCCAAAAATAATGCACAGAACTTGTCAATGAAGGTTAGACATCCAGGTACTAAGATACGCCAAAAAGCAGTTACTCAAGCAATTAGATATGATTTTGGAAACGGTAAGACGTTTCAGATGGCACCCGCCATCTTTCGTCAGTGACCCTGAAGTGATCTGGAGAAACTGGTCTTTTATACTATAAACATTGTCCTAACTGTGGCCCTCACTGCCATGCCAGGATCGGCCTGCAGAGCCACAGTATAGACCCTGTCAACCACCGTGACTTCATACAGAGCGCTACCATCATCTGCAAAGATGGAAGGATGCCTACTATAACGTTATATCTATAAATGCAAAAGAGCTGAAGACAACGCTTTTGGGCGTAATGAGCATTATTTCTACGGGACGCGAAAGCGCGACGCAGCACCTCTTTCAACTTTGAATTGAAAAGAAGCCTTGCAACAAATACTTTTCTCATGTGTGTGTCTTTATTTTGTACCCACCTAAAGCTTTTACAAGAGATCATTCTACGGTCAGGTGGAACATGCGGGACAAAATGTCTATGACCCACAGTAACCCATGGCTGGCGCCGACAGACAACTACAATTTGACAGGTGGAAGTGATAAACGGATAAAGTTCATGGGTGTCAGGGCCGCACCTTACAGGTGTTTCAGGGGTGCGTAAACAGGCTTCCCATTGACGTCTTAATGCCTTTATAATAGCCTTTATTGCACATTCATGCCCAGGCAAATGGATACAAAGGTCGTTATACAATACACATGGTTTCTAAGACTACTCTAAAACATGGATTCTAAAAACTATTCTAATACATTTGTTCGGCTTCTTCTCGTTTCTTAGTAATGTTAAATATATAGCTTGAGATGTGTTTGTATAATGTCGTTTGATCAAAGCTCATAAGAAAAATGAATTTTTTCAACACTAGACAAATATTCAAAGCGAGGAAACTTTCCTATAATGTAGCTAAAAAGAATACTTCTATCGTTACTATATAAACTACAATCAAAAGAAAGTGGGATTAAATTTCGACCTTGTGGTAATCTGACATGGCGCAGATGAGGTCAAATAAAAAGCCTGTATGGTGGAAATGCCAGCTTCTAAAGTCTGAATCTTAACCATGCAGTTCTTTTCCGACTTGGTGGTAGTATTAATGCAACCTGCGCAACGGACAGTTTGGTGTGATGCAATAGGCTATATGCGCAAAGAACAAAGCGGGACGAACCCGCACATCATAAAAGAAGTGGGGAAATTCGTCTTCCACTGCCTAAAAAGAAGAAATCAAACCTAACAAAACCAGCAGAATGTACACTTTAGTAGCACAGCACAATCACAGAATGTAGTTCCCAGCACCTTTGTATTTTCCTTATTCTACATGTTGTTTGTGCCTGCAGTTAGCCCTCGGGCAAGAACTTGCAATCAACATATTTAATTGCAGGGCACTGACATGGTCGCATACCCCTTGCAGAGAAGGGGCGTGTCTACGGTGTGCCCTCCAGTCACACCCTTATCAACTTCTCAAAAAGATTCGCCGAGTGGCCCAACATTGCCACCGCAACGTTCCCCTTAGCTCCAATAAGTACCTTTTTACGGCGGTATCGGTGTGATTTTCCTCACTCAGTACTAGAATGATGAACAGAACAAATGCAGTTTGATCTAGTGTCTTCCTGTAAAGATTCTCCCGGTCTGCTCCTTTTTCAATACTAGACAAAAATGGATGGATTCAATAGCAGAAATGAATCCATCACTAAGAGGCTTTCTACATATTAAAGTCTGCAAAATCAAACAACTGGAAGCCAAAGCGTATCATCCAATTGGATATGTTCCACCTGATTCCGGCACTAGACATGTATACTTTTGTTTTTCTTCTGCCTTTCTTTGGAATGCCACAGGCAATGGTTTGAAGCTTTTTCATAGCCCTTTTCACAATATGGGAACCACACACTATGTATTTCCTAAACAACCCCCTGAAAGCCTTCTTAGCTCCATTTTTATTTATTGCTATGGCTACACCATGGATGTAGACAATGATGATTTGAAAAAAAATTGATGTCAAGGATTTTGCTGGGTCAGTTTGACCCGGTCAGTGACCCTGGCACACATATCGACCCAGGTATCTTGTCACTCCATTCATCATCTCCGCTTCACTGAAAACGTACAATAAGCAAGCATACATGTATAGTAATTTTCCATATGCTGTCCGACTATACATAGGGATGTACGTAAGAACATACGATATTTGTTTCAGGGATGCCAAAAAAAACAACAACACTAGATCTGGAAAGAATCGTAGCTCCGAGCAAGTATAAACATTCTTATCACCCGAATGCGAGCAATCTAACGTAACCACTGAAAGATCACCGCTGATCATAGCATGCTCAGAGCACGAGATATAAAAAAACGGAAGTTTTGTTGCGTAGTACTGTAGAAAGGCGCTAGGAGGCCAATTATCGACTTTCGTTTTCCCGACCCTCTGAACACCTACCAAATATCAACAGAATCCATCAGCGATTTTTCGAATTATTCTGTTCAAAGGCACACAAACACAGACACACACACCCACACACACACACACACACACACACACACCCACACAGACAGACACACACACACACACACACACACACAGACAGACAGACACACACACACACACACACACACAGAGAGACAGACAGACAGACACACACACACACGCACGCACACACACAGACAGACAGACACACACACACACACACACACGCACACACACACACACACGCACGCACAAACTGCAGCAAGATATCCTTCTTGACGAAGGTAATTATCTCATCATACAGAAAAATTCCGGGTCACACCTGAGTGCATTTCGGGCTTATATAAGCTCGGGCATCCTGACATTTGTTCCTGGTTGTCATCAAGCCGTCCTTTTCCCACATCCTATTGCAACAACACACCACAAAGCAATTTACAGACAAGAACGCAACAACAGGACTAGATAAGATTCGGCACAAATCGCTCTCAAATTTGGGTTTCGCCAAAAATAGATCTCAGTTGTTTCTTAAAACGTCTGGAAAACGTGTCTATACCCCTTTAAGGGGAGTGGATGGTTGAGTCTAATCGTGAAAATCGTTGAATGCATCTGAATGCACGTCTTTTTGATACTATCCGACTGAAAAGCCGTATATACATGTACATGCAATAAAGTTGAAAGGATTTTCACTTGTATAAGCAAACTAATTCATGAACGGCGAGAGTTTGGCACAGTTTTGTCCCCAGGGTGACCTATCACCTTTCCATCGGGTCAATTTAAATATCATCATTATCGCTCGTCGCTGATTGGTCGTAAAAAAGCTTCATATGGTCAATCCGACCCCTTTTCGCAACTGTTCCTGGAAAAACCTGTCAGACAGCTGACGAAGTCCATAAATAAGCATTCCAACCCGCAGCAGCTCTCAGTCAGACAACTGTTCTCCTCACAGCGTTATTTTAGTCGAGAGTCTTCAAATCCACCCGTATCCGTGCCGCTCTGAGTAGTCAAGACACAGGCCACAAGTCGACTTTATCAGGAACCAAAAAGGTACCTTACTTGTATATTTGTGCTTCTTTCTTTTTGTAATTCAAGTATAGACTTTTTTATCCGTTGGCGTGTTAATTTTTTGCGTCTGTATCGATATAAATGCACGGTGTAACACGCAGCTATAGCGTCTCGGGTATGCACGCGGTGCGGCGGCAGCTGGCTTGGGAAGTACTCCGTATTCTAGTTCACTCCAAACGTAGTTTCCAACTATCTAATGGACAGTGCTTTGTCGTCATTCCGATATCGAATTCCGTTTTTTCGACAAATAATGGCTTATTTTGGGACACCTGGCGAATTTTGCGAATGCGCACGACCGAAGGACAGCGGCAAATTAAGCAGAAAACGCTGCTTGACAATTAAGATTTGAGTCATTACTTTGTAAGCACAGGCGCTATTGAAGAGTAATTTGAAGTTGCGTTAATTTTTTTTATTGTACAGTACAATGGCTATTTTGACGCGGTGAATATATTTTCTACTTGGATATTTGAGAAATTGGTTCCGTTCGACTCCCGCACTAGGCTTGTTTGCCTGTTTTTGTCTTTTCTCCTTTTCAGTTGGATGGCCATAGGCAACACCTGGGCTTTTTCATGGTCCTTCTGACACTTCGAGAATCAAACGCCATCTATTTTCCTAATCAAACCACAAAAGCTTTATTACTTGACTCCATTCTCATCCTGCGTTATCGGTGTATCAGCACAACACGGATGTAGACAACAATGATTTGGAAAAAAAAACATGTTAATTGCACGATATGGTTTTTGTTGGGTCACCCTGACCCGGTAATTGCCCAGTTACACAGGTAGGCTCAGTTGAGTAGTCCACCTATTATCTCCGCTTTACTGGAATCATACAATAATTGCGGTAACCTGTTATTATAAAGGTATGTCCGATGTCTATATATCATCTATAGTCCACTGCACACTCACAATAGCCGTCTATCCTGAATGCAGTTGTCGTCACGCAAAGAATATTCTTCTCCCAATCGGCGGTATTGTCACAACTTGTCAAATATGCAAATAATCAGATTGTCTTGATGAAACTTTGCGTTCAGACCACACACAACTTGATTTCACACAGAACATCCTTAATTCAAGACTCTCAAATCTCATGAGAAAAGGAGAATAAGAATATCTTTCCCGATAAGAAAATTATCATGGCCGGTGTTAATTTGCCAAACAATGATGTGATCTCTCCTTGTGCAATGTGACTGTTAAAATCCGATTACATTACAAGCCTTTAATACTCTCTGGCTGAAAATTATTAAATTTGAAAGGGTCATAGCTTGTGTAAGCAGAAGTATTTGACGGAAGTTTGCCACAGATTTGTCCCTACTAGGGTGACCGGTCCCATTATTTCACCTTTTGATCCAATCTTTATCGCGCATCGCTGATTGGTCGTAAAAGCTTCTTGATTTACGAATGGCCGAAGTAGATAGTTGATGGGATTGCTGCCCCTACGGCCGGTGAGGCTATGGGACCGGTGAGGTGAGGTGATGTGAAGTAGATAACACACACACACACCAAGAACAATGCCTCCCGCACGGAGGTAAGTAAGGAATTCTGATACCTGAATGGAACTTAACACATAAGCAAATATAAGCGCATTCGGCTTTTGCTGTTTCAAGACAATTGATGAGCTTAACATTACATGTATCAGATGGTATCAGGCCCTAAGCAATGAACATTGCAGGTGTGTACATCAATCAGTCCATGTTGTATTGTACGGCGGTAATTAGTGTCACTACGCTCCATTGCATTCTTCAGGCACGCCATGAAAATTATCCCTTACGGCTATACATAATTAAGCTCTCGCAGATGACCTTTAAGTATTTTCAGTACCCTCACAATTCTGTGAAGGTAGCAAATGTATGTAGGGTTTGCTCAATCTTTAGAAGAAAAAACAGGTGAAACGTCAGTCACTTCATCGCAACCACCTGTCTGAAAATTCGAACTCGTCAGGTTCGTTGTAATCCAGTCATCTGGATTATTAACCAATCACTGCGCAGCTCCGGTCCTCAATCATCACACCACAGCTGGGTCCCCCCAGGACAATTTATCAAAGGCCGGTAATTATCCGAAGCCACTATGGAATGGCCAAATACTCTTTGATCACCTGTTACTGTAACATCTCCATACAGGCAAACAGGTGGTTCTTAAGTATTAGTTTCTATAGAAATCATCTTGTGATAGAAGAAGTTGTACAAGGTGGCACTGGAAAACTCTGTAGATATTCACCGGCGACATAAAGTGACTGGTCACTGGACATAGCACCTTCCGCAATAGATTCGAACCCGCGTCATAGAACTCCGGCTGAGTGGAGAGTCCACTGACCAGTAACTGCCGGTCATTCAACCCATTCTGGCCTGCGTTTGACAAGTAACTGCCGGTCATTCAACCCATTCTGGCCTGCGTTTGGCCCATGTTTACGTAAACTCTCGCTGGCTGGGGCCTGGGGTACATGACACCCTCCCCTGTCAGACCAGTGTCGAGCCAGATTTATGCCCCTGCCAAATACATTGCCCCGGCACTAGCCCCAAAGGGACGGTATATTACATATACCGTCCCAAAGCGAGCCATCCAAGAGATCAAACGTGTGTTCACTGGGCCTTTATTCTTGCCCGTAGCGCCGGATTCTTGAACTCCCTAGATTCCCAACGCACTTACCTGCCTTGACGGGCGAAAAAACAACTTCAGAAGCCCCGAGATAATCCACACCAGGGCTTCAAAGACAAAGCTCCGTC
>NC_049992.1:6923230-6980006 GCF_000003815.2 Branchiostoma floridae | reverse complement strand
GTAGCGTAGGTCAAATTGGTGAAGGCTATTGAACAAAAACGTAAATATTTCAACAGGACAGAGTTTTAATCTCCCAAATGCGGACCGGTTCACCCTGGACAGTCTCCTCCCTCCCGACCGCACCAACTTCTTCCGCTACAACGGCAGTCTCACCACGCCCACCTGCAACGAGGTGGTCACCTGGACCGTCTTCAAGGACACCATCTCCATGTCAAGCAAGCAGGTGCGAACATAGTTTCAAGTCGTTCGTGTGGTCTCTGTCATGAAGCTGCTTATACCCCCTTTCCACTAGCTATAGGACGGCGCTGTTCGCTCAACGAATTGTATAAGAGAACAAACTAATCTTTTTACGTTTTACGTGTTTTTTGTCTCCTCAGTCACACTTTTACATTCTGTATGATACATCCAGCTTGAAATAGGTTACACACACCCGTTGTAGGTCGCAGTGAGAGCGCAGCGCGATCGCCATCTAGTGGAAAGGGGCCTATGGAACTGACACATGTCGTAAAATCTGTCCCACGTAAAACAGACATCAGATTCGGGGCTCAGGGCAGAATGTAACTGACACCACTTATAACCAAAGAAAATGTTTCATCAAAGTAACATGATTCAAAAACAAACAAGAATTGGTCTATGGCCTTGCTCTGAGCAAACTCGCTAAGAAGCAAACAAACAACAAACAAAACATTAACCCTGATCAGAGATAGCAACAACCGCATGGTATACTCCTTCTCTCTTCAAGTCAACGTTACTGTTACAGTTAGAAAGACAAATCAAAAATTCAGTGTAGAGCAAGCAAAAACGCCCTGTGGTCTAGTACCAATCTTATTAACCTTTGGTGTTTTTCTCCCCACAGCTGACCAAGTTTATCAACAACGTCTACTACAAAGCCGAACCCAACACCGTTGCCAAAAAGATGCAGGGCAACTACCGCCCTCCCCAGCCCCTGAACGGACGCACGGTCTACAGGTCCTTCGATGATGCCAGTCTGAACGTCACCCCTCGACCGCCAGGACAAGGTGACAGTGGCGCCTCCTCGCGATTCGTGCCGGAACTGCTGTTTCTTCTTCTGGCAGCTGTGATCGCCGCCATCTTTCAGTGATTCCATCTAAAAGAACTGCGCACAACTTTCCCGATTACCAAGCAGATGTTAGGGGAAAAGGGCTTAACATTTTCCAATAACCCCTCATTTGTCCTCAGAAAAATGGAGGCAACTTGGAATAAGCTACTACTTTTCTTTCTTAACGTTACATCTGCTTGGAGCTGCTAGTCTGTCGGGTTTTGGAATTGCGACTTTGTTTCGTTGAGTTCTATACTCAATGTGGCGTGGCATGACGTTGTGTAGTAGTTTCACGACTGAGTTCACGTTTGTTTCACACTCAGTAAATGAATCTTTGACCAAGAGCCGACATGGCTTGCTTTGTAAGAAAATAAGAGAAAAATATCGTATCCTAGGGTTACAGGGTATATTGATAGCTGCCAATTATACAACCAAACACGTGGCATGAAGTTGTGTCGTGTTAACACGATTGAGTTCACGTTTGTTTTACAATCAATACAGAGTTTAACTACCGCATGGGACATTGATTTATATCTTCGAAGAAGGTATAAACTTTTATAATCATGGTCTATAAATTATTAGCTTACTCTCAGAGCATTTCAGCTAAGATTTGGGCAATAGTTTAACATTAAGTATCTTTTTACTCGATCGTACATGTACTCAGAATATAACTTGCATTTCTTATCAAAGTAACCCATGAAGATAAATGTGACGATATAGTCGACTAGTATATTAAGTGCAGATCATTGTTTTTACTAGCGTATGCAATATTTTAACAAATGTGGAGAGGCTTTTCTATTCTACAATTTGATATGACTGTCCTACGTGACGACTGTTGGAAATATTGTTCTACACGTATCGTCTGGTTTTTATCAATGGACCAAAATATGTCAAGTCGATTATTCTTACTGTTTGCAACTTGTTCTGTGAACAAGTGATCTAGTCCTTTGTTTGTTTGGTGTACGTGTATTCTTTTTGGGGAAAATAACAAAGGAGTTTGTTTTATGTATATCTTGTCTTCGCATCAATCTCTTATGATATTATGGTTTAGGCATAAGTGTGTCCCTTTTACGATAAATCGGGACTGACAACATATTCTCCTAGGGAAGCAGGTATAACTAAATGATAATGTGTAACAGTTTTTTTAGGACACAAAGCCAAATTATGACAACATGTATACACATCTGACCATTTTCTAAATTTTTGGTGACCTTCCGACACAAACAAAACACAACAACAGCTAATTACTCAATTATCGTTTACTTGACAATCAAAAATACAGTTTTATCTTCCACTATGGGTCTATTGTAGCTTTTAGCCTCATAAACCTTTGCACCATTTCAATTGCATTCTGGGATAAACGGGGAAGCATAGGTAGTTTGGGGGAAACAACGGACCCGTTGTCATGGTGATGGTGTTGCTTGCCCCCTATTCTACCCATAGTGCATCACGCCTCCCGGCATTCAATGGGATCATTTAGAGACTGAGGGAGCACATGAGAACATGGCCCAAAATATTTATCAAGTGATTGACACTTATAAGATAATAATCTTTTTAAATCTTTAAGCATAAACTATTAAAAAGGAAAATCTAGACCGACAAACAAAGTCGATATGATTTTCAAGATAGCAGATCACAAGAATGATTTACCCCTGGGGTCAATGACATGAAGTAGTACGGGTAAACTTGTTGAAGGCTTGGCATATAGAAAGCTTTATTTTGGAGTGAGAGAGGTGTAACCTGTGCTGCATGGTAAATTACTTATTCGACTTAATTTGGGGCCGTATGATTTGTATTGTGAAGGTTATCCATTTCGTGTATAAATGAGCCCCATTATGCAACTGTCTTTCTGGTGTGAACCGGCTGCAGTTTATTTGACCACCGAAGAGCGGCGTTTGAAAGAGGGCATCAAAAGGTCATACGTAGACAGAGCTTTTGTTTTTAAATATTTTGTGGGTTGTGCTCTAAACTCAAACATATCCGTTCGTCGTATTTCTCTAGTGCATCATACTATAACTTTATACCTCGGTGAAGCCAGTCACTTCGTGGCCTTTAACTATAAAAATCCCCCTTCTGGCCGAAAACTGTGTTCTGCATACCTTGAATGCCCGCAACTTACAAGTGGGTTGTTTATCGTACTGTGAGGACCCCTGGCGAAACGAAGGAAAATAACAGCCAACAAAATATGTCAGACCAACAAAGGATTTGACTGTCCAGATGTCTGTGTTTATCTTTAATGGCTGCATTTACTCTATACCCGGAAGTACTTACTCACATACCCGGAAGTGATAACTGCTAAACCACTGCACACCATAAACTCGTCTTCTTCACCAGCCAATAGGATGTTCGCTCGTCGTTTGCCTGTCATCCTGATTGGTTGAACTTTGATGAAACAAACCAGTCAACTTTCGGGTTGAAGCATCCAACATGGCGGATAATGATTACGTCATACTCACGTGAGTGGCAACACGTATGCACTGTTCTAAATTTGCTTGTTGAGCGCCGCAGGACACAATAAGCTTGGAAACGAATTTGATATTGCCCGTCCCTTACCTTGGAGCATATCATTCGTCAAATATGCCATCTGCGAAGTAAAAAGTAGTACGGTTGTATCGTCGAGTCAATGACATGTCTACTAGTCAATTTACAGTGGTAAAGTACTTCTATAACTAATGGTTTTGACTAATATACCCATGGTTATTGAAAATAAGCGCTGTTGTTGGGCTGTCTCCTTTGTCATATATTTTCCGGTTCTATCTCTCAATTTCTCGGATTTATAGGTCAAGGAAGGCTGTAGAAACGTCTTCAGTTTATGTGTTTTATGATTTCCGATTAAAGTATGTGAACGTTATCATCATCAGACGTTGTAATATCTCATGTTGTGTATTTGGTAAACTATCATGTTCTGGCTAGTGGTTTTAGTGTTTCAGGCTTTATTCATAGACTTTATTGGTAGGAGTTTGATTGTGCAGTGGGGAATGGTTATCATGGGGTACCCTGGGGTTCGTGTTATTGACGGATTAACTTTTTATCGATGTCATTTATCGTTGATGCGTTTTATGGTGCAGCAGGGAATCGTTTAAAACAGCCTAATTTTAGCTTACCTTTTTTGATAACCTCAATACATGGCTTAATAGTTGTCATTTGTATTAAGCTGACATGGAAATCTTTGAAAATACCTTGAAGATGAATGTGACAGAGTTCGATTTATCTGTGTACACGTTCATCGGACAAACTCGAAATCTATCACTGCCTTATTTAAGCCTAACCTACCAATAAAGTTTGTACATGGATTAGCGATAGCCGTTTGTATTAGGGTTGCTATTTGACACGAAATATCTGAAAATACCTTAAAGATAGACCAAGTCGAGCTTGATTTTTATCCCTTCATTTTCGACTGTTGATAATTTTTATACGGTTTATCCATTATTTGCAGTTTGGTAAAATGGCCAAATACACAATCTTTCTTCTTGGTTTCTTGTATACCGTCAGCTCAACATAAACGCAACGCACGGATGCACTTAACAGGTAAAAGAATACTTAATGTAAGTCAAAGTGAGCTTTCAATGGACTCATATCAGATGACAGACACTCAAGAGTCTTCTTAACCGCTCTCATCTTAAGAAAAACTGGAGACGTTATAAATTCCTTCTTGGAAGTTTCGTGCCACGTCCCGTGCGTCTGGGTGGTGATAGATTTGCTTTTGCTTTGTGTGATCGTGTTTTGTAAGGGCAGAGTGGTGTGTTTGTGAAGCCTGGAGATGAACTATTTCAGAGTCAGAGGAAGGAGGAAAGCTGCCAGGGTCTCTGATAACGGGCTCGGCGCCACAGGTGATAATACCGCCGACAACATGAGTAGGTTTGCCGGGAAAGTCGACCAGGAGAGAGTAAAATGTGTGTTAGGCTGTCCAAACGGGATTCCGTGTACCGCATCTATTTCATGTTTTTATCACGTTTTTGTGGTCCTCTTGGGCCATGCTGAACGACTGCTATGGTTGATCTCGACCTTTGTTTTCTGTGGGACAAACATAACTGTACGTTACCGTGCATGCTTACCGTGTTAAGGGCCTCTTGCAATCGACAATTCTCTGTGAATAAAATACGGTGTTGTGTCTGATAGCTTATAGCTTTGACATATTGTGTATAAATACAGGCTCAGAATTGTACAAATGGGTATTACTATGACCCTGTTGAGACCGTAATAACAATTGGTTGTTACCCACTGTGTCAAGGACATGGTATTAGACCTTCAGAGGCCTTTAACAAACCAAACCAAAGTCGCGCACACATTTTCCATATTTTGGTGGGGTGGGGTAAGTGGTTTGAATTACCTTCACCAATGACACAATGACTAACCACAAATGCCAGGGATCTCTCAATCCCGTGCTCTCTAGCCTTACCACTGAGCCAATGGACGCCAATAGTGTTAACCGATACGAGTATTATTTTCTTCTGCATTTCTGCATGAGGCTTAGAGCCTGTTGGATGACGTTATACGTACAATGACGTCCCCACCGCCTAACACGCATTTGACGTCTGGGACAGCACTGAGGATTTTCAGCCGGTATGTTGAGTACGAGAGTGTGCATTATCACCCATTCTGGCGCTTACAATGATACACGACAATCTCTCTATGTACTCTGGATTACGGGCTGAGCAAATCTTTTCTTTATCGAGACGCATAAATCGCCCTCTCGCTGACAATCAGTGAGTGGTGCCGAGCAATGAAAGCGAATACGGCGGTCCATAAAGGGCCCACTACGCGCGCGTCTATTATCGTTAAAACCAACTTCTTTAATGTAAGCGGCCGTCTTCCACAGACTTTCGTTAGCGGTGAGAGAAAGAGATGGCGTTTCCATGCACCGCTTCTAATTAATGCCGGCCCATCTCTATTGCCATCGATTGCCTGTTCTCCATACCTGACGAGCGGAGCAAACAGCGTCCCCCCACCCCGCATGGAAGCTCATTTTCTGGGTCATCCTTCGCCCTTTTTCTCCTTTATCGCTCCCACCATTACGTGAACACGGCGGGGCTAAATATCATTTGAGCTCAGACATAGCTGAAAGGGTCAGATAAGCCTTGTGTGTTTATCCTGATTGACAACGGAACAAACCCGCAGGGGTTTCTAATGAGGCTCGAGCCTGCGCAGTCCATACTAATTTAGCGTGATTAGCGGGACAGTTGTAGCCGGGGGATAAGCCGGTGGGCAGGGTTCAAATCGTTTATTTTCGCGTCGAGCTCGGGCGGGGACGGAGACTACACGACGGGAGCCGAGCTCAGGCGGCGACGCGAGCTCGAACCGGCAGATTCTTCTCTGAGTCTGCGAGACGAACGCATCAGTCTGGGAACGCGGCTTGCTCTCATACAACTTACTCGGCTGTGCGGCTTTGCGAGGATAAAGTTTCTACTTTACCTTTCCCTCAACCAGATCGTACAGGATACGGCAATATTTGAGTAAAGCGGGGTTCATCGTTTTCAAAAGACCACGCGTGGCACCAGGACTTCCCGTAGATATAGACGGAGTGCTGTTTCACAACTATGGGACCTGCACTCGCCTTCACACGAGCCCATCACTACATTCTCGTGGTCTTCGTGCTGTCGGACTTGTTCTTCCACAGCGGTGAGTAGGATCTGACTTTTTTTCTGTATTTGTCGTTTGTTCGATCGTGCGTTAGAGTGAAGGGCTTAAGTTGTCAGCGACGGCACGGCGGTGTGATGTATGGTTGCGGTTTGTACCTCCCAGCGGCGGCGGCATACGTCTCAACCCTACCCGGGGGATCGCAGAGGCACACGCAGCCTAGCGGTCCCGTGGTTTGTTTCACATGTCAGTGCGTGGCGTTCAATCGGGGCGCATTAAAAAGCGCATCTCAGTCGTAAATCGTTAAACTAACGCAGAGATATCAGGGCCAAATAATAGTGCATGCAGCAACCTGTGGGTTCCGCCTATTTGTTTTTCATAAAGGGTAAATTTGTTTGTGTATTTAGCCAGATTTTCTATGTTGTTTCTATGTTGCTATCTTGTAACACCATATCTACATATGAAAGCATAGAAAGAATTGCAAGACAGAAAGATATAGAAGGCCGATCCAAAATTTGCTCTCACCATCACTCATTTTTTTTTAAATTTACACTTTGGAACTTCTTCATTTGAAAGTCGTCTTATGTTATTACTAGCCAAGATTTATATATACAGATGTAGAAAATCCAGTACGCTAAATTTGGACTCCTCTCTCCGCAACGTTAATTTCTTTTACAAAATAGAATTATTATATTATATAGCCGTAAAGACAGGCAAACTGGAGAACCATCTGGGCAAGTGGGACTCCTTATGTGTTTGATATCATGTTTATCTACCTTTAGTTGTTTAAGTATTGTTATATTTGGATTTGTGTTATTATTATTATTATTATTACAACATGTATTATGTTTGAGATTCCAGAAACTCTGTTACATTAAGTTGGAATATCTGTTTGGTATTATTGGTATTATTGGAATCTTTGGTTATCACTTGCGTAATGTTTACTATTATCATTATATAAACAGTTCCTTGTCCTCGAGATATTGTTTACATTTTGCTCAATGAATGCAGTGAAAAATGAAACACATTTTATCAGTCAGTGTACCCACTACGAAACCGAAAGAAACACATTAATTCAAACAGTTGCCACAATTTCACCAAGCCTTTACCACCTAAGAGATCACCAAAAGACCATATTTCTACGAAAAGCACAAAATCCCACCATCATACGGAACGTGGGACATTTCATTAACCACCACTGCTTACAAAGAAGAAGTCAAACCCGACAATAGTATTCGTTGTATCATATAGTTGATTAGACACTAGTTTTAGGTATTACACTATCTACTTTTCTTAGTCCTTGTGCAATTAGCCCTCGGGCATGATTTTGCAAATAAACATTTATGATTTTTTTGTTGGATGGTTCCTTACGTTTTTCTTAGAAAAAAAATGTCAAGATATAGATGGTACTAGTATCTGTTTCCGTGGCGCATTGTCCAATCTGTAAGTGGAGGCGTCTCCTATATTCTTCGCAACGTTAGGCCGGGAAATCCACAATGGTAGAGTGTTGCGTATGTCAGTCATGTATCCATATCAACATGCACTTGTTCTGTTAAATATTTCATCACTAGATGATTGATTCTGAGATTGATGTTTTTCCGGACCATGACCACAACCATCGCGGCATCTTCAGGTGCGCCCCTGTGGTATAACGGCCGTTTGGGCAATAAAGAATAGTTGCGGCGGCAATAACTCTTTAATGAAAGGAGATTTTGAGCAGTGTAGCCGCCGCTTTTTAGAATTTCAAAGTGGATTTGTAGTTTGGTTGAACGTACTCCAAAGTTGTTTCCTGTGCCAGCCCCTAGTGTTAACGTATCAAAAGGAAATGTCAAGAATCAGCATTGTATATCTGGAATTGTCCCAATCTCATTTAGCTCGGTCTCTATAATCATGATAAGTATATATATATGAATTTGGGTTCTGTTTTGGATCGAGCGATAAAGGAAAATATTTCCCATTTCTGTTTTTCTCGTATGATATTACGCCTGTTAATCTATCTCTTTGAATCAAGTGTTCTTAACAAACTGTAGACCTTTGTTGTCTTAAGTATCTTCACTGTATCCTTTTCCATGTACTTCGGGCCAAGAATAACAATTCATTGCCCAAAGTTTTCCATCTAATCCCAGAAATCACAGCACGCCAGATTTCAGCACCTTGGAGAGAGCCATCACGCTCCCACCACGAACGTTATATCAGCCATTCTCGCGGCCTCCATTAAACAAGGGAAGGGGTGAAAACTATGGCTTTGTGCTAGAATGGCTTCCCTTTCATCACTGCGCACCTGATCTCGCGGTTATGCAGCGGAAATCGGATCACGGAGTGCCGGAAGCCAAGGCGAGGTAATGGGCACACAACTGCTGCTTGTACTCCCCATCGTAGATCACCGGGAAGTTTTCTTCGCCATAGTTGGCCAGAATGGCTTGCTTGGACGATAACTTGCGTTGCACTGCAGTTTCTGATTTTAGATTGCAGAGGTATGCAGTTCAAATGGTAGCTTTGTTCACCTCAATGCCTCAGTGGAAGTATAGAATGGAATTGTGGCGTTTTGAAAGTCTCCGTGGCGGTATTTTAAGTTTTAAATAGATGTGGTATAAAATGTTGAACCAGTTCCATGTTCTGGCAAATTCTTCCATCTTGTGTCCATGCTTACCGAGCCGGGCGCCTTTGCTAATTAATCACTAATGCCTTACGTTCACAATTTTAGTTTTATACGCATTTGGTTGTGCAAAACGAGAAGTCTCATGGTGATTTACAGAAAGGTTAGTCAGCATCACCACACGGCCGGGTTGGATGTCGTAGATTCATGAGTTTTATCCGACAACTAGAGACGTTACATCTAAAGCAGGGTAGTGGAAAGATTGGATAAAATCTTATCACCCATTACAGTATCAAAGGCAGCGCACTTGAACGAAAGCGGCGCTATTTGACAGAGCCATTCGTTATGCTACGTCGTACTAAATTGTCCACTTTGTGTTCACGTCCCTCTGGCACGCTTCTCTCGGACCCCAATCGGTCAGCTGACCCGAACATACGCCAGCGGCAATAACGGAGATGGCATCTCGACCTGACCATATGGTTTCGCGATCAAGCGGAAAAAACCCTACCGGCCTTGCATGCATGCACACGCCGCGTATCTCCGATCATCGCCCATTGATGGAACGCTTGTTTTAAGACTGGTGGAATCCGGGATAGTTGTGTGATAAATGTAGAGGGTCTTTCAGGGTGAGAGGATGGGAAGAGATACTACACGCATTAGCTGATGAGGGATGCTTATAGGTTCCGCGCTTGTGCATTGAGCTCCCTTGCGTAGACGACGTTATAACGTACGATTTGTCTTCGGAATCACAGGGGTTAGATTAACACGGCACACAAGCCCGCTCTGCATCTATATCTGCCAGATAAAGAACGCTCATCGTCGGCACAAAACTGAGGGATAATGGTGATAGCATTCTTTGCAGAGTTGGTCCATTATCATTCATCATTGTGCTTCTTATTTTAAATTGGCGAAATCCAACAACAGACGCGTTCATCCAACTATGCTATTCTATTGGGAATACAATTTCAAAGAAAATTGTAAATGGCTATCTACACTGACGTATTTAGTATGTTTTTCTGTGAAGGTAGATTGCATTTGTGTCGATGAAGGTTAGACATCCAGATAATAAAATTGTCTTCATTCATAGTAAGGTTATAAAGACCTGTTTCTTCCAGATCACTTCAGTGTCACTGACGAAAACCAGTGGATGCAAGTTGAAACGTCTGACCGTTTCCAAAAATCATATCCAGTTGCTTTTTGGCACATAGATTGAATGTGCATTTGCGTCAGGACAGACAATTCTATCGTTATATCCGTCACCGATAGCAGCCAAGAGAAGATACTGTAGCGTAACCTGAATTTTTAAGTAAACCACTGAGACATTCGTCTGAGACAAATACAGATCTAAGAGCCTGCCCAAGGATATCCCGTGGCAACCTAATGTCCTTCCAACGTTAATTAGAAAATGGAAACGTCGATATCTCCTTCCTTAGTTGTCCCTCTCTATCCCCGTTTGGCTTGACCTCTTGACTCAGACAGTGTCAAAGGAAAGGAAGATATCTTTAGGTTTGCTTTACAAGTTCGTTCAATGGTTCGCTTGCGGCTAAGGTTTTTCTAACATGCACGATTCTGTTTCAAAGGACTGGCGTCAAAACAGCACACAAAAAAAGACAGCATTAATCCCATAGCTTTGCTTTTATCAAAGACGAGAACCTTCACCCACAAAAAAAAAAACACCAAACTGAACACTGTAGGTTATTTGCTTCACAAGCTCATTTAATGGTTCGGTTGCGGCTAAGGTTTTGCTAACATGCACGATTCTGTTTCAAAGGGCTGGCGTCAAAAAAAGCAAAAAAAGGACATAATTATTTTCAAAGCTTTCATTTCATCAAAGACGAGAACCTTCACCCACAAAATACCCACCAACTGACGCTATAAGGTTTTGCTAACATACACGATTCTGTTTCAAAGGACTGGCGTCAAAAAAGCAAAAAAAAGGACATAATTATTTTCAAAGCTTTCCTTTTATCAAAGACGAGAACCTTCACCCACAAAAAACCCACCCAACTGAACACAACCCATAATTTATAGGGACAAGTATTGAGCACGCCTGCATTGATCGTGTAATGTGGGTAGTAGACGGGAGTTATAGACCATGTCTCTCTCCCGCGGTTCCTCGGCGCGTTTACTAAGTAACTCCTCGCTATAATTGAAGATCAATAAAGCCTTGCTTTATCCACATGTACGCCGCATTCGTTTCCCAATAATCTCATCTTATAAGAATTCCGGGCCAATATTTGTCTTAGTCCTAAGAAGCCCGGGGAGATAACACTCGGCGTCTTGGTTCCTCCTCGACTTCGTAACCAGCGCTATCTTTATTGGTCACCTGGAGCGACGTGATTCCCCTTAAGACACTACAAATCCTTGGAGATGGCGCGAAAGATTTGGATCTTCTATAAATTATGGTAAACATATACAAGCCCAGATCGCACGCCGTCTTCAGATGATATTTCTTGTGCATTAACATGAAATAAATCGAAGGATCCGCTATCTGTACCGCCAACCTGCTGAGAATGGGACAGCCCATATCCATCAAGCTGCAAGTAATGTTTATCTGGATGATTTCGAACAAAGGGTGGTTTTTAGAAAGGGCAGTTGACGGGTACCACTCATAAATAACGTCGACCTACATCACTAGGAAGTTATTGCGTTGTTCGCTACTATCGTACGATCCGTCGATGAGCCAGTCTGTCACCATAATATCGATTGAATCGGCATTTATTTACAGGAGGTGCTTAATGTATACTTCAGTCATTGATATCGCTAAGTTCTGCATTAGTTTATAGGTATTGGATGCTGCCATATGGTTGTTGCAGTACCAGTGACGGTATCTTCGTCGACGATGCTTTGCGTGTGTCAAAACTAGTGAACAGTTGCTGCTGTGCTTTGTTAAACCTGTATATGTTGGACGCTCTAACATGATTGGACATTGTATTGCATCAACCGGTTAACGGTTGTAGAATACAGTAGTATAATAGTGTACCTAATTAAGTTGCTGTCACGAATATTTCGCAGTGTTGATCTGAACTGGATTCGGGTGATCGCAGTACCAGTGACAGCATCATCATTAATGGCTAAATGGAGGTCCCGTCTTTTGAGGACATCCACACCACATGCAAGTAAAAGAGCCCACCACACCTATCGAAAAATGTTAGGCGGCCTTCCTGACACGAGTGGATGAATCATACAGCTCTATCACCGCATCTGGGGCGACTACTGTCGTAGTGAGGTCATCAAAGTTAGGGCTAAATATCACCTGCATGCGTTTGGATGCCTGTCAGACATCTCCTCAGAGGTTCTGACTGAATGAAGTGCTGCTTCTCGTCGCTATATGTAGCTGATGTAGGTGGTACTGCTACCGAGAGAAGACAATTAATAAGAAAAGGATAAGAAAATCAATCCCGATGATGAACCGAGACGAGGGGGATACAAACTTGGCCACGTTTGGGATTGTGTTCTCACCAAAAAGCGCCGCCTACATCAGCTACAAATAGTGACAGGAAGCAGCCCCTCCAGTCAGAAGCTCCGACGTGAAGATGTCACACATTACACACCGTAAGCCAGTGCGAGACATAACTAGTTGTGCAAAAGAAGACAATTCACTATAGCTATACTGTAGCGCAATTGGCAGTGCGTTGGTGTCGGGCCCAGGAGGTCCTGAGTTCGAATACGGCTGTCGTGTCACCGATCTTTTGCCCTTAGGAAAGGCACTTTGAACGACTTTCTTCACTTAACTCAAGTGTGAATGAGTACCTAGCTGCGGCTAGTGGCAATGGCAGGCCTTTGTGGCAGTGACAGGTCATATGGGCATGTTCGGGCATGACGCACCCGCCATGATACACGAGTCGGGGGCAGGAGGAACCCCTTGCATCCTTGGTCGGAAGTCCTCCTAGGAGATGGAAACTCCAAACAACAAACCTGCATCTGCTGGGGCCGTCTTATACGTTGCATACAGTTGCCCCTGTAGGACTTAGTGCACAAGTGGACGAGAGGGTAGAGAAGGAAGTGCACAACCCTCCTTCACCTTAAAAAACCAAGTGCAGGCCAGGCAGACGCCTTAAAACCCACCCTGTCTGCCTACCATTGTCTTCCGAGACAGACGGATGCCAACATACTGTAGCGCAATGACAGTACCCTCACCAATGTCCTTCACCTTATTCGGCTACAGAATCCTCTTCTTCCACCCCCAAGTCATAACACTACCACTCATGTAAGAACATTTAGGTCGACCTCAGTACAGGTATCCATTAAACATCGACTCCAACTACGAACCCTATCGGTTTATAGCCTTTTACTGTAGGTAGGACACAAAGTGCAGTAATGTAGATGTGACGCGACTGCATCACGATGTTACTTACAGAATCAGCTACGGGCCCACTGTAGCATCATCATCAGTACTCAGACTTTGTCCTATTTGTTTTACCAGAACGTGCTCTTTGTCACATTATAGGGGCATGAAGATGTACCATTGCTGTCAAAACTCCTCCTGTAATGTGCATCCACACTGTTTATCAGTGTATAATGTCCTACAACCTAGGAACTTCATTAACTGGGAAAAAGGTTTATGCCATTTTGATGTGGCCTTACTCGCTCCCCATTATCTGACTTCCACATTTCACCTGTCGATGCAGAGAGTAACATTGGGGTATCCTAGGATTATACATTACTGGAATGGTAGTGGAAACATCTTTGCCTCTTTTGGACACATTCCTATGCTTTCATGTCATTTTGGTACTCCAAAGAGTATGACGGTTTACCAGCAGAACGTATTTTGCGAATAATGGTCTCGATTGCAGCATAGAAATGAAAATCTTTACCCTGCCTTCCTTCTATCCAATTCTTCACCACATATTGGACGCAAAGCCGAAGACCACGCCTTCTAGATTTTTTGACTCGCGTTCGTTTCTTTCCCCGTTCTTCCATCTGACAAAAGATTATCAGATATTCGAAGCCTAATCAATAATTTATACCTACTTATCCTTCACCGCCCTTCATACATGGAAATCAATCGGAATTGGTGGCGGCTTTATTTTGGAGCTTATGAAGAACACAGGAGACGGTTGCCAGCGAGACGTCATCGTAATCACCTAATCATTCGGTATGAAGCGTAAGGCAGCGTATGATCAGGTTATCATGCAAGATGGACTCGAATAGCATAAACAGAAGACGGTTATAGACTCTCATAATAGCTCCACAGTAGGACAAGATTGGAATAATTTTTTTTTTCGGCCAGTATAAACGAGAGGAAGTTCTCGTAAAATTACATGATTATTCTGCTCGAAGTGCATACCGTTTGATGCTAGCGTTATAATAGCATGTATTTAGGACTCGAATAGCACGAGAACACGAGTCTCACGAAACAATTGGATAAGAAGGCAAAAAAATTGAGAATTATTTTGGCCGAGTACATTATAAGGGAGAAGGTGTTCCCACAATCATAAAATCACTCTGCCTCAGGTAGTTTTTTTTCATTACTGCAAAAATTTACGTAGAAAGAGTTTCTGAACACACGTGTATGAACTACCAATCAGCGATGCCACTTCAAGAAGACTTTTCAATAGATAACTTGTCAATGAATACATAATCAGCCAAATTTTGTGGATTTCACATGTGCGCGATGTGCGTTTTGTAAAACAATATGACACTCACTAAACCCATGCAGACCCTATCCATGCATTCCCTATACGCATAGACACTTTGTTTATCGTGCATTTTTTCGGAATAAATGTGGATCGCTAAGCATACCGAGAAGGCCAATTGCTCAGATAGCAAAGATCGCAAGATACCAAAGAACACATAACAAGGCGAGATTTCTTAGCAATCCTGAAATTAGTTTTGTAACACTCCCGTGTGAAGTGGAATGCCCCTTTCAGTTCACTTCATTTATTCCTGTCGCTGAGAGTGAACTACGCCGCTTGCCCGCATCAGAATGAATTACTGGAGTCCGTGATTTAAACCTATGTTCCTTTTACACGCAAACAAATTCAGACATGTCCTCTCAGTAGGACTTATCGCACGAACACTCGAGACAAAAAACCGTCGCTCGACGTTGAATCACTCACGCGAAGCGAGCGTCATTCCTCTAACGTCGTTTGCGTCGCAGTAACTCGGCAAATTTTCCATAATTAGTTCCCAATTCCGCGGTAAACGTGACTCAGCGTGTCCGTCTGTGGCATCAGCTTGACGTTCATCCCATGGATCCGCCAGAATAATTGGAACTCACGGCCAGGGGATCTCACACACGCGGCGTGGTCGCAAAGTTCTCCGAGAACTAAACTAACTCATTCCGGCGACCAATTCCACAAAAGATAAACCTGACCCTTCCTGCTTGGGGATGTATAATCTTGTAATTTAGTTTCAGGGAATTTCTAACTCACGCGAAGAAGGGATTTTCTGAGGGAATTGCGGACCAACTCGAGGGAAATCTGAATAGATGTCGTCTGATTGTCTAGATCGAGTTGGGAGGGTACGTGGCGAGTGATCTATGGGAATCTGTAAGGTTGCTTAGACCTCATTATCTTCGATTTGTTCAAAGCACGTCAACTCAGAACTACTGTTAGTCTTACTACGTTCAATGCCAAGGTTTTAGGTTACAGTAAAGCAATTTGGCGCACCCTCTTCTGTTGTTGCACCCTCTTCTGTTGTTGCACCCCTTCTGTTGTTGCACCCCCTTCTGTTGTTGCATCCCCTTCTGTTGTTGCACCCCCTTCTGTTTTTTTAATTCTTTCTAGACGGACCTATAGTACTTTTTGACCTTCGAGCTTAGGAGCGTAAACTTCCCCTGTAAAAACAAGAGGAAAAATCTAAATAGAATATCCCAGGTACATTATGCAAAGGAATAAACTAGCCAAGCTTAGAGAAATATACTATACATACTAATATAATATAACATATGTTCAGTAAAATCAGAAATACTCTTTATAAGTTTAGGTAGCATACTGGTAGTCTTGTTGCCATTACCTTACGTTTCTTCTGTTCATTATGCGTGTAGTTTCAAACTGCACTTCCAAAACAACTTTAGACGGAGGTCAATGGCCCCAGGTTAAATGAATGAAGTGTCAAACTTGTAAGATATCGCCAGACACTATTTCCATTTCAGCCGAACCGACGGAAACGAAAACGTCGATAATGTAAGTTTAGAAAGACATGAAAACCCTTTTAATGATATCCGATGATTTAACGTCATATGGATTGTACATTAAAATAAGAACTGAAGATACTCCAGCCAAAAGGAATTTGGTCACGATGTATATATATATCGATGTATATATGGATATATATACGTAGCTAACCACTCTTACGAGCCAGAAACTGCATTACACGCCCGTACAAATAAGATCACGACCAAGGCCCTGCCATCGATTTTAACCGTTGACTAAGTCAAGCTCCATCAACGACGGGAGAGTCCCTTTCTCTCAGCGAGTACTCCTCGATAATAGCATCGACTCGGTGTTCTGCTTGACATTTTACGGGAGTATTGGGCACGCCATATGGCACAGTAAGCACTGGCAGACGGGAGAGGGAGAGTAATTGCGTTCAGCTCAGCTTAAAGGCTGTGTATGATATATAAGACAACATTAGTGCTGATGAGCGCTTCTTCTCAACCATCGGGGGTTGCGAGGCAGTCATTAGATTAGCAAAGATCAGCATAACTAGTCCCCAAACACTTTCGTAATGATGATTTTTGGTCGGCAATTGTGGTGGAGTTCTCTTCATTAGGTACCGAAGTTGATTATTTGCTCCTTTGTCTTCATTGTTGGCGGCTGTAACCGAACTGCCAATGTTAAAACCATTACGTACGTTGATGCCTGGTCAAGTTCAGTTGATGGACACGGAACCGATAGAAAAGGGCATCCTGTCAATCCTGTCTCCCCTTGAAACACCAATAACTTTTCAATATATCTAACTTCACCAAAGGAACAATTATTGCAGATTCAATAAAGATAAGTCCCACAAATAAAGTCCGACAAATTGCTGCGATTTCGAAGGCACTGTGTCCGGTCGTAACTGTGTACAGTGCGGCATTGTCAAATGTGCTTTTCCTAAGACGTTTTCCAATGGATTATTGACTATGTTGGACGAAGTATGCAGGAAACATGAAGGAGGAAGGGCAGGCGTGCCGTCAAATCTCTTCGCGTTTGCTTCCAAATTGCATTATGGTTGAACCACACACCAGAAGGAAGATCACTGTTTAAGTCGATATAGGTATAAATTTGCTATTGAGTGGGCAGTTTGCTGCATTATTGAATACAACACAATATCCAGCCGTAAATGCTTGAAGTGGTTGTTCTCAGATGTTCCGTTGATAAGGAGGTTGTGGATGGGTTCTTGTCAGTCTAGCCATGCTTTTCGGGTTCTTACCTTCTACGCCTATGACAGATGCTGAGTGTTCGACTACTGGGGATAATCTACTTTGTATCGTATTAATGTTAGTCCAAGAAGATCCCCGTTTATGATAATCAATTGTCTTTGCGTTGTTTGGGGATTAAAGTACTCAAAGATGATTTTGATGATTCATCGGTCGGAAAAGTGAATATAATTGCTAGCATTCAATAAAAACATGACAATGTCTTCTATACAAATCATTATGTGTTTATCCAGTGTTTAAGGTGTCACCAATCTCCGCTTCTATTGTCCTAGGGCCACACATGTGTGCTATCTCTATACAATCTACTTTGTTGGGTGCTACGCTACAGCAGCTACAATGAGGCGATATTTAGTTATTTACACATGGTCACTCTCTTTCACCTTCTCTACCCTTGGCGACACCTAGATAGGTTCTAAATTGCGGTCTTCCTCTTCAAATCGCCCGTATCGTGATGGGGGTGACTCCAGGGCCGTCCTAATAAAATTCCCAGCGTCTCTAGGTCACACGTAAAAGAGATCTTGAGTGATAGGACATAGATGACAGACAAGATGCCGGTGTCATGGCAAATGCCAGGGCGGCAGTTAGCTGTCACCCCCGGCGCCATCACACGGTTCCGGCTCTTTAATCCTACGTTACCATTCCCCGAGGACGGTCCCGCAATGACCTGACATTAACCGAATAGGTTACAGTCAGTGGAACTGCGACACGGCTCGTAACTGTCAATGGCTGTAACGACCGAGGCTAAAAGCTCTAACCTACTTTGAAGCGCCAATAACGGATTAAGACCATTGCTGAACACGCTGCAGTTATGGTCGGAGGGATACAAGATATGTAGCCGAATGTGTCGCTAACGCATAAGTACATGGTTTGACATGAGGCATGGATTATCTCTTAATGTTTGCTATAAACATGTTGTACTTATCTAGATGACCTTTCCGGATAGCGCGTGCAAACTGGCTCTAAAAGTCAGGCAGTCACGAGGTGCACTTTCCCTCCCAAACATGAGTGATCTGCCAAGCGTAAGCGAGAAAACCTTCCGCGATCATATATCTAATGTTCCACCGTAATAGCTCTTATTCGATTTTCTTTAACATCTCGAGTCCACAGGCCTGTTGTCTGAATACCCCATCCATCAAAATAAACGGAGACATTTAGGCTTACAGCGCTTCCAGTGTTGCGAAACGGACGTGAAAGAAATACTGAATGGTTGCATGGAGCTGACAATAGCATCTGAGGAATCTTCGCCCAACAGATATATCAAGCACTGGTCACGCGGCACTTTGCTCTCGGATAGTGAAAGGATGTTCTGGTAAAATTACATTGTATATCATATATAGCAGAATCCGCTATTTTATGCTATTCTAGTACTAGTAATTTCGATTAACCATCGGGGACCAAACGAGCGGCATTGAAGAAGGAATGGGGGTCTTAGTGGCTATGGATGACACGGGAATAAACTATTACTCTTTTGGAAAATGATTCGAATCTACTACAACACAAGCATTGGGTCTCCACAAAGTTATCGGCCAGCCATGTCATGTTTTTCAGGATAAAGTAAGAACCTTTACGCACAGTGCACGTCCCTTTCCGGTGTGACGTAAGAACCGGGTCAAAGGTGATTGGAAGTTTGTGTCGGCCCCCGTCTCTGTTCATGGAAGGTTGTTGGGCTGAGACGGGGTTCGGTACAGACTTCCAACAACCTTTGACCCGGCAATTACGTCACAGGTTTCTATGTCAAACAGACTAAAAATATGGCTCAAATTGGCACTAAAGGCTGAATCGCTCAAAGACTAATGTCTACAAAATTTGACCGAGATAAGCATATAAGTTAGAAGAATTTATTGCTCTCCAGAAATGTATCAAATGAAAATACACGATGAAGACATTTAAAACATTTATTACACAAATTGTTGAAAGGGGTTTCAGCTTTGATAAGAGATGAAATTGCTTTAAGTTTGAAGTGAACCAATTGCGTAACTCGCGAGTTATATACTGTCGGTCAAGTGCTTTTGTATGCATACAGTACAGGCTACTATAGAATATAACATTACTAATTTGAACAACTTCCAAATGTTCAGCGATATGGAACATATTAATGGCGTATGTACATGTATCTTATTTCAGGTCACGTTAAGTTTCTTCATACTCGGGTAACTTAAGGCCTGTGATTCGATGGAGCTCGCCGGGGCGGCAAAAGGGGCGCGGCTCCGCAAGGTTACCAGGGTGATGGAACCGAACATGAATTTCGAACCACTCCGTAAGCTCAGGTGACCTGCGGGACCGCCAAGTTTTCAGAACGGTCCAATTTCATAATGTAACGTTACATTGCGAAAACAGGAACTTACTAGTACTATGTATGGGGCACACTAAAAGTGTTTAGTACACTTAAAACAATTCAAGCAGTGTGTGAAGTTTTATCTTGATACGACTTCGCGAAAAAAAGTTATGAACATTTAAGAGTTTTAACATAGCTACACGCGTGTCACAGGCCTTAAGTCACCTGAGTAAGGGAAATTCTAAATTGTAAAGAGCTGAAGTAGTTCCGAAAGTACTAGTTATAAATCATGTCATTATCTTAGACATGATTGCAGTACTTATCGTAAAAGACAGCATCCCGTATGTTATCTGCGTGAGCAATCAGTAAATACAGGCACTTACTAACTCCGAGAAGTAATGAAAATACTGTAGCCAAGACGAAATGGCGACAAAGTCTGACATGATACACAAAGATTTTTGCTGATATGTTTTTTTTATTACCGCTCTACAACAGACAAGGCAATTTTGCTACAGTGTACGTAAATGTAGAATACAACATGGTGCATTTCGTATCCCTCGTATTACCAGCCCCACCGCGAGTAGGAGCGCAAGACGGCCGAAATTTATGTTATACCCACCCGAGAAAATACATACTATGTTGCAAAATACGCCAGAAGTTGAGAAAATTTGGTATCATCGAACAAAAATGGTAACAGCAGCGATCCCAAACGTCCGAATCTTGTATTCGAATTTTTCGCAGCGCTGCACTGTGTGTGTGTGCGCGTCTTGCGTTCGAATTATTCGATGGAAGCCCGTGTGATACAACTTCGAAGTCTGTGTGATATACGGAAAGTTATCACCCGGTCTGTAATACCCGTATTGAACGTTATCGCAGCCCATTTATTAATAAAACACATATCCCATGCATCAAGCCGTGATTTCATTTCAATAACTCACAAAATAAGCCTCTCTTCTTTCCTCTCACCACTTTCAGAGTTATTAAGGGACGCCCAAGAAACTTAAGTCGATCATATCTATAGATAACGAGGCAAAAAGGAAAACTAATTATGTGCTGCATTTTTCAAAGGCTTGCCCGGGTGAGTGTTATTAGATCTGCTGAGAGTGTTTGACTTCATTAGAGCTGGGAGATAAACATCTGGAGTTGTTAATAAGTAGAGGGGTTCGTTATATTTGGGAGTGCACAAGTCCCGGCGGTAGGAACTTGATCAATATTTAATGTGGGTGAGCACATAATCCGATCAAAGCTTTTCTTTATCGCTGCTTTGTGCTGTAACAAACGTTCTCCGTGCTTGAAGAGCTCTAAGCATCTCCCAAACGTGTCGTCAGTAATAATTGCTCTACATTTAGAATGCTACGTTGTGTACACTAGTTTATCATATACCGTATGCATTCAGTAGTATTGTACATAGAGTAGTAGTTTTTCATCACGCTAAGTGCAATGTTATGTTTTGTTTACAACAATTTCTGTTGACTCTACAACACAGTCTCACATTTTATGTCGAAGAAAACTGCCTGATGGTGTAATGCACCAGTTCGTATTTAGGTTAAGCTGTCGAAAGGAAGACTCTGAAAGATACTTTCTCATCATGTTTAGAGTTTTTAGAACGCAGAACTGACGGCTTGCCATCCAAAAGATTGTACTCCCCGCACCAAGATGTAGCGCTGCTCCACCTTTATAGGCGGGGTAACCTATATCCGTTGTTTTACAAAACAGGGTATTTAGGCACATCAAGTCGACAGGTGGTAGTTTTAAACTGCAATATCCTGATGAAAATATTGCAATTTGAAACCAACGTCCGTCGACATGATATCCCCAATACCCTGTTATTACCCTGCATCGAATATAGGTTACCCAACGAATAAAGGTGAACTAGTGTTAACGCTGGTTCACGCTGGTCCATGGGGTAACCCATATGGACGCTGGTTTCAAATTGCAATATTCTCACAATCTTGATGTTGGAAACCACCGTCCACTGCAAAAAAAGGCAGATTTCCACGAGTTCCTACGTTTGTGCACGATGGTGAAACCTGCCGTGTGCTCATCGTGTGCACGGGTTTCCACTGGACAGGACATGATGACAACGGCTGTTGTCTCGGAAGGTGCCTGCTCCCTCGTGCCCAAGTTTGAATTAGCATGCAAATCAGTGTTCAATAAAACACAACCCTGTGGTACTTGAGCGGGTTTTTTAATGCCACTGCGTGGTTCGTTAAAGTCTCCGAGTGTTGGTTGTCCTAAAGAAAGGGCTGACGACTTAAGGATGTTTGTACTGCGGAGTTGTCTGCGTCTCTACCCCCTGAGAACTCGCCCTAACCTGGCCACAGAATTAGTTCATCCTTTAGAAGGCCGCCACCTTTCTCTGATACATCCTACAAGCTTGCTTACAAATCGTAGAGTACCACGCTTTGCCTCGGCCACTCGGATGAATAATGAAAAAAAAATACCAGGGTTGACGACTTTATTTTCCTGAGAAGATTCCACATGTTCTGCGGAGTTGTATGCGGCTGTACCTCCCGAGACAACAGCCGTTGTCATTATGTCCTGACCTCAGCTTTGTTCACAGGACCCGGTCCGCTGTTTAATCTGTCGATTACTATTCGCTTCCCCGTCGGAATCAGTCATTTTCGTCTGGCGGTGACCTCAGAGATGAACCCCAGCTTTCCTATTTCCCCATCTATTCAGTCGCGACTGCACGCCCGTGGCTTCCTGTGCCTTACAACCAGGAGTGGCGACGCATCCGCCAAATTAATTTTTCTGCCCCTGTCCCTGTAGTATTGATCCTCACCTACCATGCACCTAGACTCAATCAGGCCGTCGCCTCCGCCGCCACTGGGCTCATGTCACTCTTCTGTCGTAAATCCCGGTTTTGTCGTAAATCCAAATCCCGATTTTGTCGTAAATCCCGATTTTGTCGTAAATTCCGATTTTCATCGTCTTTTGAAGGATTTGTACTGGACGTGATATCTACATTGTTTGCTGTTAATTTTATATGGCCCATCTATGGTACACCCGATCCCTCGATCTCGGAAGTTAAGAACAGCTTATAGTAGTTTATTTGTAAAATCATGCCAGATGGCTAATTGCATATACCGTCTCAAGAACTAAGAGAGGTAAGTAGAGTGATACATAAAACTAGTGTTAAGCAACGCGCGGTCCGGACAGTTCTAGGATAGAAGACCCCCAACCAAGGACGGTCGGATTGCTGTAGCCTCACGAAGCTTTCCACAAAATCGTCTTCCGGGAGGGACGCAAAACGGGTGTCCCGTGCTCGAGGAGGTGCCTCGACCACGTTAAACAGCCTCATTACTCATAATTTGGGTACCTACTGGCTGGCAAAATACAACTGGTGACCATGGCTTGCATTAAGACATGAAATGTGCACATCTTATTTGTGAAAGCCAAGGGCAAAGAGCTGCTGGCATCTACTCACTGAGTCTCTATGTTAATAGTTCGCTTGCTCACTCACCCTAACACTCACTGCGAGGTTCTTCCCACAGGATCAGTTGATCCTTTAGAAGGTTGCCACCTTTCTCTCATACATCCTACAAGTTTGAACTATGCGGCTCCAGATGTCTTACTGAGGGACGACTGCCGTGTGCAAGATGTCGGTAGCTCGAGGAAGGAAGTGTACCGCGTATACGTATATACAACTAATATACAGAATTTTTGTTTTCTATCTCTTGCGAACTCTAGCAGATACAGTTTATGGCTCCCATTGCGGCGCGGGGATGTCCACAACAGAACTTTAAGAAATAATGTCAGCTACACCATGTTCAAATGTAGGACGTCCAGGTTTAGTAACAGCACTCTCCCATATTGCGTTAGACTCATCAATGAAAACTTGTAGCGTTTTAAGAATCGGACACGTTAGTTTTGACGAATTTGATACGTTGTATGTATGTATGTATACCGCTAATGTGAAGCGGTCAATGTACAAAAATTGCAATTGAGCTCTTGTGCTGCAACAGTTTTTTTAAAAAATCTAATAAACTATTTCTCTCTCTCTAATTCTTCAGGATCACAAGCGCAGAGTGGTATCGGACTGAAGGTGACCCAGAAGGAGGTCCGTACCATCCTTGGTGAAGCCGCTGTCCTCCCTGCATCTTACAACACTCGCTACAAGATCCTCAGCCTCACGTGGTCCAAAGTCACGGACAAGAACACGCGAACTGTCGTCTTCTTCTACAGCCCGGCGTCTTCCGTCAGGAAGGCTTACAAGTCCTACCAGGGCAGAGCCGATCTTACAGGCCACGCCTCGCTAAGGATTAACCCCACCAAGCCCGGGGACGGCGGAACCTACGTGCTGATGGTGATGTCGGAGGAGCTTGGCGGTCAGGAGGACTCTCTTCAGCTGACATTGATGGGTGAGAGGGATCACTGCCTTCCATATGCAGCACGGCTTTCCCCGATATAGAGGTTTTACACTCGTTACGGGGAGGGAGCGGGATTATGGTTGTCCTTGAAAAGATAAGAATGTATCCACCTGGGAGTTAAATATGCAGGGTTTAGGTGGGACAAGCCGTGCGATGTAGTAGAACCAGGTATTGCAGTGGGATTTGGGATATAGGAGGCTTAGGGGAGACCGTTAGTATAACCAGCCACGGCAGTAGCTGCCTAGGAAACTGATGGGTCACGCCTGTTGTCTGTTACAGGCATTTGTCTACTGTCAAGCAACTAACTAAAGGGAGGGACTACCAAATAAGATTCCCAATGCCATACATGGTTAAGGCACTCAATAACGATTAATCCAAAGCATATCACAGGTACATTTTCACCTTTAAATCTTTACCACTGCTGCAAAACTGGAATTGTCATGTTAATTTTCGTTCAAAAATGAGAGGTCAACTCACAGCAATATAGCAATGACACTGGGATTTCACCCCCGTCCTAATAGATCAGTCCAGCATGTCAGCTGCAATTCAGAGGTTAAATACACGTCAAAACATAGCAAAGGTCATATTTTTTTGCAATACTTTAAAAACATACATGATTTTGTCCCCCATGGCAGAAAACTCGACCTTTATGATGATGAAACGTTGTGGTGAACTTTCACGAAAAATTTGAACTGAATGCCAAGCTTATCGACTAGATCTAGCACTCTCCTATGGGTACGACTTAACGTCAAAGCCAGTAGCATCGCATAGGATATCTATTAGGGACACCTTACTGTTTGTGATCAATATTGCATGCTGATTCTTGTGTTTTTTCTTCTAATGTAGTTCCGCCAGTAGTAGAGGTTGGCCCTGCCAACCCGTACGCAGTGGAGTGGGGAAAGTCTGTGACGCTGACGTGCACCGTTCGGAACGCTAAACCCAACATCACGTCCCTGGCCTGGTTCAAGGACGGCATTCCCATAGAGAGGACGAGCGGGATGGACATGAAGTACAACCAGGGGAACGCCAACTCGCCGTTTCTGACCATCAACAAGGTGACGCGAGCCGACGCAGGGACGTACAGGTGTGCGGTGGAGCACGTGGTGCAGAGGACAGGGGCGGAGCTACGTCTGGACGTCTTGTGTAAGGATGATAGATTTCTTGCGTTTTTAAAGGGGTATTCCACTCCAGAAGCGGGTATTATGATTCACTCGGAGAATAGATAGTTCTGCTTGAATCAAGTTTTTGTGTACCTTCTAATAGTCACTCAATTGCTGTCATTAGCTTAGAGACCCAACCATTAGCAAACTGTTGTGCCCGAAGTCGGAAATGCAAACAGTTTTGGCGCAGCCATTTTACGTTGACCTACTTTCAACTTCTTACATTGAAGTACCCAAATCTCTTGACTGCTTTGTCAAGCTTATCTCGACTACCGTTAACTAGAAAGTGTGATGCAAGTCGTCTTTGCTGGCAATACTAGTATTGTATACGGCGCAGAACATTAGAAGCGGGTCCGAATGGGGGTACTTGGATTTAGAAAGCATTATTGTCGAAAAGACAAATGAGGTAGCTTGACGAAAAGTCGGGTGCATTTGTATCCCCCCAAAATATCATCTATCAGAAAATAACACTCGCTTCTGGAGTGGAATACACCTTAAATAAATCATGTGACTATTCATCGTAGTTTGGTCGTTGACCTCTGTAGACCATTAATATACCCAAAATGCATATTTCTTATTACTGATCACGTTTTCTACACTTAGTCAGTATGTACTTGTAAACCATGCATAACATGTTAAACAGGCTTCTATCCCTCTGCTGCCAGGGAATAATCAAGCACACACACAGACGTAGTAGAACAATGTGTATTCACAATGAGTCCGTAAAACCATACTCAATTCCCAGTCCGCATGCGTGGACTGTTTCATTGGTGAGGGGGGGGGGGGGGCTAAACTATTTTAAGTAATCTAACATAACGTCGGTGGTTATCCACTCCCAGATCGCGCTTCTATCATCAGCATCTCCAAAAGCCAGACCGCCTGGGTGTCGGATGACGTCACGTTACAGTGTGTGGCGGACGGGAACCCCCCTCCCAACATCACGTGGACACGGGCAGGGCTGGCCATGCCGTCCAAGATCCACCGCCTGTCCAACGACGTGCGCGCATGCTCGGTCACCGTGCGGAACATTCAGACGAACGACACGGGCACGTACCTGTGCACGGCGGACAACGGGGTGAAGGAGAGCGACATCAAGTCCGTGGATCTATCAGTTAAGGGTAAGCATGCCCGACTACTCCTTGCCGGCCATGTGGCTCGTAGTATAGAGCCTGCTGGAAAACTCTTGTTCTGGACACCTGATTTCTGTAAGAAAGGTGTTGGTCGCCCAAGGCTAACTTCGAAGAAACTTATTGAGTCAGAAACTGGTCTAGAGGGCCTGGGACTTCTCACAGCGATTAAAGACAGACTTTTCGGGAAGTTAAACTTTACTTGTCGCACCTCATAGAGGATGATTAATGATGATGATGAATGTCCTAACAAGAGGAGGTTCACGACTCTGAGTACGCATGAGTAAGGTCAAGGGTGAAGGGCTCTTAAAAAACTGGTTTACCACTCCTTGTACGCTTGCGCGGCGACAGGTATTGTGGGTAACACATCAAAGTTGAAGGCCCTTGAGACATAAACAAAACACTTCCTGGTTCAGACAAAAACTATTGACTAGTCAGGGGCCATCACCTTTGACATTTACCCACAATACTTGTTGTCGTGCATAGGGCCCAAGTCAGTGGTTTGCATTACAATGGCCAGAGGTCTTTTTGTTTACGTCTCGGGGGCGTTCACCTTTGAAGTTCTCTTGATTAGTTATGCCTATTACCAAAATGCTTAGTCCATGGCCTTGCCCATTCTTTCTTCAAGTAGAGATTATGTGAATTCATGGAGATCGTTATTCTCCACACGTTTCAGTGACAATTCCTTGTCTTGTACTTTTTCTCTTTATGCCAGTTGATTTCGGAATGATAAAATTGCACAAATTTATCAACGTCATAAAGTAGTAAGATGAAATCAATCAGTACACTGTCATGGTGCTCCTTTGTTCTGAAAATCACTATAATAAATGGCATTTAAAATTGAAAATCACGACAATTGTTGATTAGTTTGTCTCGGAAAGCAGTCGCGCACTTCCTTCTCAATAAGCTGTTATTGAAATTGTTCAATTTCAATCATGAAAAGTTCAGACCATTTATGCCATGGATTCTTACAGCCCGTCGGAGAGGCACCCCATCGTCGACGCTGGCAATTATAGTCGGCGCGACCGCGGGAGCCCTTTGGCTCATTATCTGTGTCGGTCTGTGTGTCTACATCCTGCTGAGGCGCCGGAAAGAGAAAGAGAAGAAGAAGTTCGCGTTCTACTACAACATGGGTCGCCGTGATCCGCCCGCAGGAAGTAGTCCAAAGCGGGACGAAGACGGTGAACCGCCCCCTTACGCTGCACTACCCGGTGGGTATTATTTTTGTCAAAATTCAAACCTCACGCAAAAATACTCGCCGAAAGGATTAATTCATTATGTATTGCTATGTATAAAGTTACTGTCTATTCAAAACACCGTACACATCCAGTAACATAAGAGCTAGGGACGGCAGTATACATAAAAGAAGAAAGAGATTTGTTACCAGTTGTCACCGTCAGTGTAGTTGTCTAATGCTTTGCAAATGCAGTTCCAGATCAAAAGATCAACAAATTGAAGGCCGGTCTTCCTTAAGCTAGCTTGTATGGATTGTTTAAGTGGCCTGGTATATGAAGACTATTTAACTTCGGAAAAATCGTTCATTGTTCATGGGTTGCCGTTTAACCCTAACACGACTTGCACTGCTCAATGTATCCCAATCTTTCACATATTTGACCCAGCCTGAAAATCTTATCGATGCTTTCATAATACTGTATTGGAAAAATGCACACACATAAATTCGACTAACAAGGGTTATATATTCTCTAAGTGTAGATATCGACGAAGCAATAGAAGAAAACAACACTGGACCCGGGTTGTCTATCGGGTCTCATCGACCGTCCAAAGCAACAGAACCATCAGTAAAATGCCACTTTCTTTTACAACCTTGCAAAAACACATTATGGCAACAGTGTTGAACCTTACTTTAGGCCTTTTATACTTTAAAAGGCACTTCTTATCTCGAAAGCTCAGGCTGCAGAAAGGTCATATGTCTATGTCAACCCGAATTTTCCCTCTCGTAGCCAAGCCGGTGGGATCCAAAGCTGCCCGTGCCGGCATCAACACCATGAGAAGAACTGCCGAGCTAAAAGGTGAGGGGATCTTTTAGTCCACGGCGTGTGAAGCTTGGATGAAAGCTTTGTGCTCAGTATAGGGAGATTTATTGGGATATCAACACCTTACTTCGTGATGCATGTGTTTAGGACTGTGAAGCGTTGGCAAATAAATCAGAACTGCTTGTAAGCCTCTGGTCTGATGGAATCGTTGAACGGCGGTACGCACCTGGCTAATGAAAGTAGTTGAGTCAATTACGCACCGGGGTTTAATGTTGCATATGGGAGCTGATTAGGCGAAACGATGCAATTATTTGCATGCAAGCGAGGACGGGATTTCACCATGGCTTTATGTTTATCTAGTTCAGTGTTGTAATAGATACGTTATAGGCATGTTGTGTATAATTTTGTCTGGATAATGGGTTCTGTTAGTGCTCTATCAATCAAGCAAATACGAAGTGTTATGATTATGCTAATCCAGGGAAGGTAATAGTATCGTCATAATGTGTTTTATTACAGAACTCTGACCTTTCTCCACATATAATTGGAAAAAAAGTTTAGCATAATAAATACTCTTCTGTGTCAAATTATTTCCCTATGTCACTTAGCTGGGAAGTAAATCCCCGCGTTTTCCGTTATAGAGGTTGAATTGTATTTGAACGTTGTTTACCTGGATGACTAACCTTCATAAACGACGTCCATTTGTGTTCCCTGTAGCAGGCAGAAGGTACGCCAAGGTCCTATACACGTACATACCCCGGGAAGAGAACGAACTGCCCCTGGAGGTCGATGACATCATCGAGGTGCTGGAGGGGGAAGATGGCGGCTGGTGCTTGGGTTACCTGCGGGGCAGGATAGGCCTCTTCCCCTCCAACTATGTCAAGTTCATAGCGGAAAGGAAAGGTGATTCTTCGGTAGTTTCTAAGACTTCTACATGCCTTAAAGATGCTAAAATCAATGGTATCTTCATCAGAAATATAATCGAAGGTTGAAATACTCATCTAAATAAATGAGTTGGTTTATCAAGAAAGTACTTCCACCACACTACATTTTTAGACGTGAACAAGGCACTGCTGAAGTAAATATCAGTTTGAAAATATTTCATGATGACAGCGTTTCTTCGATAGTTGATGGTCAATGCTACGATAGGTTACTCTGACCTATTTTTAAAAACTTGAATTGTCATAACGATTTAACATTCACAAACGCTCACTACCCTGCATCTTTCCACAGTGCCTGCACTTCGACAAACTGTGGAACTAGAAGAACGACAGATGAAGAGAAGTGTGTGACGTGTTGAAGTCTTGTCTCATACAGGCTAGAAGTTTCAACCACAAGACATGATTACTACAAGGAACCAGTAGAAGGAAGGCTTCGAAAAAGAACATTCGAAAAAGGAATATACGAACGTTGGAATTAAAGAACTGTCGAAGATGTGGAATAGGTGTCTTATAAGACCAAGGCAAGACAAGTATAAGGAACGTCATGTTCTTGGGACTGACAGTACGGGCCTCTTCGTTCCCAACTCCGACTTTGTACATAATGTTGCTACATCATATGCAACGACTTGTCTCCAAGGAAAGTGTTTTACTCCACAGAATGTATGCAGAGACGCCTGCAGTACTTTCTTGATCCCACTGGCAGACATTATGACTGCGCCGAAGCAAGGAGCAATTCACTCTAATCGCTTGGACGCCGCAAGGATTTTTATTCTCAAATGTCTGCTGTTATATGTGTGTGGAATTTTCTTGGCAGGTGGAATGTCCAGTAGAAAAGAGTCGTGATAGTTATATCGGAAATGTTTTACATGTCAGAAGAGTGCACTGAAAGAGTATCTGTTCGCTGTCTAGATCTGTTTGACCATAGACGTGAAAATGATCCCCATACTTCAACTTTTAAAACTGTACAGCTTCTAGCCTTTAAAGCTGGTATCCCCTGAAGGAATATGGATGACGATGTATTTCAGCTAGAGTAACCTTCCAGCTTGCCAGACGTCGATAAAGCCTTCAGCATATCCAGAATATTCAACCTATTGAGTGGCTTCAGATGTGGTGTAAGTCTAATAATTCTTCTTTCTATGATCTGTGACTTTAACAGACATTATGTGAGAAACTGCAGAAATCGTTATCATCGTGTAAATTCTGCGGTTTTCATGTCTTTTACTCAATACACAGGGAAGAAGAAAAATGAACAGTGACCACAGTTTGGCACACGTACCACGAATTTCATTTGGTGGAATCAGACTTCCACATTCTTGTTCCAGGTCTCGTCCAGAAATAATCCACTTTAGGTTCTGTTTTGGCATGAGCATTTTACAATATTCCTTTCGACTACGGTTGTCAAGGTCTTTATTCAGCTCGGCATTCTACATACATAAACCGTAATGCCTTTTCTTTATTGTTTTCATTCCAGCCATTGTAAAATACAGGCGGCACGTTTGGGAATCAATAAAAACCAAACGAATCTATACATGAACTTCCTCGTTGTATCTTGACGATAGCTCTATGGGATTAGAGAAAATATTACATCATAACTTTAACATATTCTATGAAATAAATTATCTTGTTTATTAGAATCCAGTTATTTTTGCTGAGTCCACTTTCTCGAGGGTAAAGCCATGATGCACAGGAAGAAATACATTTTCATGGTAGCTCTTGATTATAAAGCCGGGAGTCAATAAGCTCTTTCACACTTCCGAGTGCGCATGCGTGGCGACATGAATTGTGGGTAATATGTCAAAAGTGAAGGCCCCTGAGACATAAAGAAAACACGTCTGGACATTGCCATGCAAATCGAGACAATTGTCTGTTCAATCGAGAACTGTTTTACAAGTCAGAGCCCCACACCATTGACATACTATCCATAATAATACCTGTTGTCGCGCATTCGTAATTTGAAGTGTGACCGAGCTTATAGCTGTTATTGGGATGTAATGAAGCGGGAAGTACATGTATACGGGGCCATGTAGGTAGGAACTCGGTACGTGTAAGACGTGTTTCACTTGCAAACCATCAACTGCACCTAGAAATTCTCAAACGTGTTAAAGCGGACACACGAAGTGAAAAAGAATCATTGAGTAGGAATGATAGTCATAATTGATGTATATTTGCAAAATCATGCCAGAGGGTTAATTGCATATACAGTATCAAGAACTAAGAGAGGTAAATACATAAAACTAGTGTCTAATCAAATACATGATGCTATGAATACTATTGTCGGGTTTGACTTCTTCTTTGAAGGCAGTGGTTAATGAACTGTCCCACGTTCTGTATGATGGTGGGGTTTTGTGCTTTTAGTAGAAATACAGTCTTTTGGTGATCACTTAGGTGTTAAAAGCTTGGTGAAATAGTGACAACTGTTTGAAATAATGTGTTTCTTTCGGTTTCATAGTGGGTACACTGACTGATAAAATGTGTTTCATTTTCCACTGCATTCAATGAACAGCATTCTCATAATTTGTCTTCTCTGGAAACAAGGTACAGTAATTCTCCAGACGCCTATTATAATGAATTCGAACCCCATTTTCTTCTATTGATTTCCGTGTGCCCAGAAGCCAGGGTATGTATCAATGCACTTGAAGCCTCATTTTCTGGGTCAGAATCTCCTCCCGCATTTTCAACGCCATTGCCTCTCCTTGAAAAAAGTTAACATGGATGCCCTCGGGGCTGGATGAGCGAAATGCATTGCTCCTTGATTGACTGCTTCGCTACGCGTTCCAGATAGCCTGAGCCTGCGCACTGCAGAACCATTTGTTGTTATAAGCAATACCAGAATAGCCGACGATGCTGTTGGGGCCAAGTATTGCCTCGTTAATTTTCCGGCGGCGTCTGGGCGAGCTCCTACCGGCGAGGGACCGCCGCTCATCGTCGATACCGACTCGTGGAACGAGGTATCATTTCCGCTAGATCTCGTAGACAGCTCTATACGACGACGTCGCCATATCTTCGTTTCTAGCACTTCGTCCGTAGCCAGAAAAACGGAGTAGCCGTGGGACATGCTATAAGCACCTATCTTAGGACTGCATCATTCACGGTAGATCGCCATTTGACTTGGCCTAAGCCAGAGGCTCAACTGGAGGAGAAAGGTGCCGTTTTTATCGGAGACACTTCTTCGGGAAAACAATTTTGCCCGTGAATACTGCCTGAAGCAACTGGACGAGGCAATTTTGCGAGCAGCGTTTTGCGATCTGGTACCGCAACAATGACCTATCGTCATTACTTCCTGGGGCTGTTGGCAACAAGCCTTTACCATGGTAAGTAGCTGTCGCACTTGCTTTGATGATAATTTCGTGCCTAGAATGCAGTTGTATGATCTTTGCTCTCTTTATCAGTAGTGCGTCTTTGCAGTGTATAGCGTGGGAGAGATAGAACCTACTGTCTGAAAGATGGATGGACTGCGCTAGCAACCGGTTGATAGGAACGTCTTAACTTTGGCCATGTTTATACCGCTGTGTTATATAGACATATAACCATGGTTGGGAGTGATTCATGCAGGTTTCATACCACATACGTTAGACCCTCCGTCGGTTTTAATTTTCACGCTCTACTCGCCTCCTGACGTTATAAACGCCTGGGAGGTAATTCTTAACGTCCTTCCTGCGTGGAGCGAATATCGAAGTCAACTTAAGCAGAACTTAACTGCATTTTACAGGAAGCATGGCACGCTAAATGATAATCCCCTGGCAAAAAATGCAAGCCAGATGTGATTAACTGATTAAAAGATAAGCAAACTTTATTACTTCTCTTTATAAAGACTAATATTGAGAATGTTTCTTATCTTTGTAATCCTTACTTCCAACTGGTAGCATTTCTATTCCTTCTAGAATAGCAGACATCTTATCTCAATCGTCAGAGCAGAAAGTATGTCTGCGAGATAGATTGCATATGGACTTAAGTGGGTATAATTTAGTTCATGTGCATGAGTATGTATTACAGATCATTATCATATATTAATCATAGACTCTTTTCTAGATCCTGCTGCTGAGCCTAACATTATTATTGCAGCGCAACGGGGGGTAACCCAAAAGTTATGCGGGGGAGTTATAAAATAAACTGAGGAAAGTTTTAGAATGGATGAGCAATAATCTGTGAACTGTCATACGTGGTAGAAGTAAGATTTAAACATGTCTGATGTCGGTGTGCATATTAAAGTCTTGAGGTATCTTGATGATAATTACCTATATTCATATATTGCCGAGTGGAGTATTGTCAGGTTGCTTGGCACTTAACCCAGAGGTTCGACTATATTCACATGTCAATGATCTTGTGAAAGGATCCGAGGAGTAAAGTTCAAACTTGCCATTCGATACCAGTGGAAACCGCAACGCAAAGAACTGTTGGTTTTACTGAAAGTCTGTGTGAAGAATGTGTGTTCCTGAAATCCATGTGTGTAGTTTTCTGTCCAGACCCAACACTTAATCTGTCGGTCAGTCGGTCTGTCAGTCCGTCGGTCAGTCGATCGGTCAGTTAGTTGGTCAGACAGTCGGTCAGTTAGTCGGTCAGTCAGTCAGTCAGTCAGTCAGTCAGTCGGTCATTCGGTCGGTCAGTCAGTATGTCAGTCGTTCAGTCAGTCGGTCGTTCAGTTCGTCTGTCAGTCAGTCAGTCGGTCAGTCAGTCGGTCGGTCAGTCGGTCAGTCGGTCAGTCAGTCGGTCAGTCAGCCAGTTCGGTCAGTCGGTCAGTCGGGCATTCACTCACTCACTCCCTCACTCACTCACTCACTCCCTCACTCACTCACTCACTCACTCACTCACTCACTCACTCCCTCACTCCCTCACTCACTCACTCACTCACTCACTCACTCACTCACTCACTCACTCACTCACTCACTCACTCACTCACTCACTCACTCACTCACTCACTCACTCACTCACTCACTCACTCAGTAAGATACTCACACCCGACACGACATTTCCACATAATAGCACGTCTAATGGTTTGCCCCCACCTGCTAATATCTGCGCCGAGTGCGGAGGCGGGCCGTCACGTAGGCAAGTGCACCAGCGAAGTGCGGTAATTTGACGGTCTGACACGTCGGTTTCCCTGCCAGAATGCAAAATTGAGTTGTCTGTAGACGAGTCCATTCAAATACATCGCAGAGGAGGAACACAGAATATGATTTTCCGTCTTTTATTCATATCTATGCTCAGTTCCTTGATTTTTTTTTGTTAATTTTGGATTTTTTCGCTTTGTTTATTCTTTTGTTGTTCGGCATTCAATGTATATGATTGCTCATATGTGAAGGGAATTATAATAAGCTGTTTTTAATTTGGATCTATTGTAAGGAATCATTTTGGCGTAATCAACTACCGATGAATAAGCACGAAAATGATATCAGTCCATTCTCAGTTCATTGTTTTGTTTCAGAAAGGGGGTGGTTGTTTTGCTTTGCGAAAATGAAACTCTTTGCAAAGATTATGAAGAGAGATTCTGATTTCAACACGTAGACAGGAAATTTTTAAGTGTACGCCAGAGACCTTCAAGGCGCACATTTTCCTCGAATCTTCAGGAATATCTTATAAAGAAACGGCTCAAGGTCGACTGGGTTACATTGACTGGAAGGCAGACACACTATCAGGATTTCAACTATAACCTTAAAGCTTCGCGATGTATCATTTTGGTCTTAAAATGTTCTCTAGAACGAAATCTTCAGGTACATGACACGTACAGCAACCTTTCAGCATTTTTGCATCATCAGCCCACCCTAGGGGACGTACTTACCAGTGTACAGTTATCTTGTTTAGACCAGGGGTGTCTGGTTTGAGATGGTTTTAAAAACTCAGCGGGCCATGTCTAGCTTGTTTTGTTCACAATTTTAACACAAATGCAGAAACACAAAATAACAATACAGATATGCTTAAAATGGCTGTAAATGCTATTCACATGAGGTTTTGCTCTCGAGAGTATTTCAAAATTTGGGGCCAATGTTACCTAATTGGGTTTACAGTGAAATTTGCATTACCTGTATCTCGGTCACAACAGAGCAAAGATAAATATGCCATAAAAACGCTGTTATGTGTTGTAATAGTCTCGGCTGTGACACTCGTTAGCGACTCCTGTGCTGCAGTAACCCTAGTAATGATGACAGATGCCTTCATACAGGTATAACTCGAAATTACTCGGAGTCAGCTCCTAGAAGACACATTCATCCTCCGAGTTCTCTTCGGAGTTCAAGTAATAAGCTCCTGTGAGATGCGTGCCAGGCCACTGAGGCCATATGTAGCACGGAGCGAGCTGGGTAAGAAGAATAAGCAACCAAAGATGTCTGAAAACAATTTTGGAATGATCATGGCTATAGTAGAGATCAATTTTATATAGAATTACAATAGACACCATTTCTTTATATATCTTCCCTTTTCTGTTAAACCAGGTTTACGAACCCTACTTCGGATTCTCTTGTCAATTTTTTGACAGATGAGCAGGCAAGCAGTGACTTGCAGAGGTGGTTGCGACGACCTGTTTGCCTGACCTGCACATGTACTCTAATACATTGCATACCTCCAAGCTTGTAATAAAGTTATTATTATCTTTATCATTTATTATTGCATTTGTGATTTTAGTTTTATCAAATGCCACCACAAGCTTCACATGACGTTATTGTTTATACATACGAATGAAAATAAAAATACAAAGGCAGTTTATGTTGCAGGTCTCACAGGTCGATTCCAACTGTTTGTTTTTAAATTGTCTGCTGGTTGTTATTCCAAGAGTTGCCAGGTTGGCCCTCGTCGTCAGCATCGTTTGTTACTGGTGGAAGTCTCAGAATTCCACGACAAATCCCCGATGGTTTATTTTGGACATTTCCATCAGTATTTATGTGAGAAGATGTGCTCAACCAGAAGATGATGAAGTTGTAGATGGCAATTTAACACCCGACAGGAACCATATTGAAAAGACGCGTCCCGAAACAACTTGAGCAGGGATGTTGTCAAGTTGAAATGGGCCTATATTGCCGTGAAAGCGTTTTTGAAATTGCGGTTTTCACACCAGGAAAGAAACACACTAAAAGCAGTACTTTAAAAGATAGTGCCTACAATTACCGTTCCAAATGACCATGCCTTAGAGACAATAACAATCATTTAAACATATATACAGACGCCGATATGTAATAGTGCTGAATTCAAATCCCTTTCATTGCAGCGTGAAGATTACAAACGTAAAGCCACAGCCTTTTACTAAACCATCCGAAATGCGAGGAGAACTTTTGATGTGCACTTTGCTGCACTTTAGAAAAGCTTCTTTCGACAAAACCCTGAAACCAACGATTTCTAAATCACCCTGTAGAGGCGAAAGAGACCTGCTGAGGAAAGATAGGCTTCTCTAGTCATTAAGACAAAGAATTTGTCACATCCTATCTTTCATGTGCCGGTGTCTTAAGAACTTTACGGGGAAAGCTTGCGGCCTGTCAATAACGTTGCTGCTGATAACGCGCATCCTAAGAGTTAGGTTGGAGGGCGAACCGCCCTTGTTGTCTCGATAACTGGTTTTATCGTAGTTTCTGCGGGTTGAGAAGCTTAGAGTTTTTCCGTCGCGGTATTTATTGGATCGGGTTTATACACCTTGCCTGGGATACTTACACAAATGGAGATACGTGCAGTTTTCAAGGGTAAATTTGTAAACAAGGAACTTGCATGATAGAGCATTTTGCGTCAAAGTTTTTGTAGTGACATTCGTTGTTTTATAACGCGTTTTAAGTTAAATTGTTTTTATTTTGTTTAAGTTTGTGTTGGTTATGTTCCGTTGTAGTAGGCTGATAAAAACCTTTTGTAAAAAGCTTAAAGGGTCTTATTGTTGTCTACAAATTCACCAAATTAGTTGATAACACAAGTCTGCTGCAATATCTTAAGATTTCAGAAAAATACAAATTTGCAGTACATGCTATTTGTTGTACATCCTTCTGTACATCCCCTCAAGTAACACCTTAACATGATAGAATAAGCTAAACGTAAAGTAAACTTCAACCTATCGCTCTTAAAAGATAAAATGTATACATCGCGCATAAATGGAGACTGATACATATAGAATACAACACGGGGTATTCCGTATCACCCTCGGTCCCAGCCCTCCCGCGGATCAGATCGCCCGAGTGCCGAAGGTGTTGAATTTTATTTATGTCATACTCACCTGAGAAAACCCATGTTTTTATGCGAAATGCGCCAGAAGTTGAACAAATTTGGTGCCCTCGAACAAGAAGTGTTCCAACGTCCGAGTCAGGTATTCGAATTGCCAACCGTGCCGCACTCGGCCCGCTCGAAATGGTTCGATTTACTCGAAGGAAGCCTGTGTGATACAACTTTCAAACCTGTGTGATACGGAAGTTATCACACGGTCCGGAACACCCGTATCGAACGTTTTCGCGTCACAGGTATGACATAAACCTAAAGACATTAGAATTCCTATTAGTAATACGTGGCTAAGATTTCTTTCTTATAACATTGCTCTGATTACTTAAGTCAAATCCTTACCTTCAACCTGAGCCAAGACCTTTCCTCTACTAAGAGCTCGTGAATCTAGATCTAGACATTTTACCGCGAGCTTTGACCCTTCACTGCCATTATCGATTTCGACCTTTCTTTTTGCAACCCCTACCTTTTTTTAGCAACTAACATGCAGAACCGTCCACAGCTTCTCGAGTTTTGTTATACAAACCACACACACACAAATATACACACCCGGCTGCAATACCGTAGGAATTTGCCAGGGAACCCATTTTACTGGACCTTTCTTTACACAACCGCTACTAAAATACCAAATATAACGAAGATCCATCCACAGGTTATACTCTTGACCTATGTAACGCTGGTTCACCTTAATCCGAAGGTGACCTATATCCGTTGTTTGTAAAAAAACATTCAAGGATATGAAGTCGACGGACGGTGGTTTCAAATCGGAACCGTTTGAAAGTATTGCAAATTTTGAACCACAGTCCGCAGACTTAATACTCCTTAATGTGTGCTTCCATTTAATTAAAGACAATGGATAAAGGTCACCCCGTGGATAAAGGTGAACCGGTGTTACATACCCACGCGACAGCCGCTCCACTATGGCACAACTGAAAACTTAATCTTCTTGCTGAAGATAACGACAGTAACTCACTTACTTACCATTTTACACTGAGCCCACCAAAAGCTGTAAACGTCATACAGAGCTCAATTTGATTGAATTTAAGAATGCACATGTCAATCATAGGCATGAAACGATGTCTTACTCCCGCCGCCTACATCCGGGAAGTCTCCCCCACTCCGTCTGAGACGTCAATCATCCGCCTCCGGTGCATTTACCTGGCGCTGTAGAAGCTTTATAACATCTCAGTAACTTTCTCAGCTAAAATGTCAGGTTTAATGTCCACTCCCCCGCAAAATATGTAGGCGGCCTTTTGGATACATCTCCTGCACTTAAGCATGATTACAGGTTGAATACTCCACTATGCCATACCAATCGACACAAAAACTCTCCGATCCCATACCTGGTGAAACTGTTGAACAAGTGACTGTGAACTAGACATCTGAACTCACGTAACCCAGCACTGAATTTCTCTTAAGCCTACCGAATGTTCTTCACGTTGTATCTCAATCGTCAGATGTTTTAAGTGATCGAGTTTATCATTATGTATACTAATATATTTGTAATGTATATAATTTTATTCAACCGTTTTAATGATTTTAAGTTAGTGTGTGCTGAAGTGTAATGTATCACACAATTTAGCCCTAAAGACCGCGAAATTGTACAAATAAACCATTCTGATTCTGATGCTTCAGACAGGAAATGTTTTATAGAGTCAATAAAAACTTCTACATTGTATATACAGCCACTCTTCTCGTCCATTGTCTAGATTTGCATAACATTGGCCAGTTGTGTTTAATCTATGTGCCAGAGGCCTTGAACCTTGACATATCAACCTTAGAATGGCGAACCGTCTTATTTGGAAAACCCTGCCATCCTCCACCATTCATCATATCCTAATCGCAGCCCACAAAACACGTCAAGGAGTTTCCATCAACAATTTATCATACTTACGATTCTGTCTTCACAATCCTCCCAAACACACCCTAACGTAAGGTGCGCAAAGCTAAGCCGATAAACGTACGCCTAGGAGAGGCAACTACAGTAAACTTATGAGATATCGCTACTTTGACCCTCGTCAAGCACACTCTCTGTCATTATACGTCAAGAAGAGACGTATCTTAGGACGTCAGATGTGACAAGAAGCGACGTATCTTAGGATATCAGATGTGAGTAGCTTGAAGGAAAAATCGCATCGCATTCTTCGTGACTTTTACTGCCCTATATTAGAAATATAGGGGAAGTTTTAGGCACAAATTACAGAACAAACTTATAACTTGTGTTTATCTTAAACATTCGGTGGTTGAGGAAAGAAACTGCGCGTCGAATGTCATTCAAAGTGGATTCTAAGTGTATTCTAACTATTCTAACTGCATTATGTCCGCATTCTGCGGCATTTCAACAAATTCGTAACATTCTTATCTCATTCGATGGAGAACCGAAACGGCAAGCCACTTCGAATCCTGCCCGAATGTAGCCAAAAGAATATCTGGAATGCAGTGAGAATTTCTAGAATACACTACGAATTGCCAGAAAAAAAAAGATTTTTATTCTGACGGCATTTTGGCTCATTCCTTCTCGTGTAAAGGGGATATAAGGTCCATTCGAAATTCCAACGAAGAATGGCCCCGAATGTGGCACGAATTTTGCAAAGACTTCATTCCAGCTGGTTCTGCTTGATTTCTGTTAATTCGGGTTCAGTGTGAAGGCCGTATAAGTCTCTCAGGACTGTGAATTAGTTGCCGTAACACTATCAAACGATTAAAACATAAAAAGACGAGCACTCGGGTATTAGGTATAGAAATTGATATTCTTCATGCGATTGTGTAAACCGACTGTTACTAAATCCATACAATCCTATATTTTCACCATAACCAACAAGCGAGAAGAATAGGAACGTCTTTTCTAGACAAGATGTATGATAATTCTACATGTATGTTGTCTTTGTTGTGACCTATAGCTAGCTAGGTTGGGCACAAACCTACAATAAAGGTCTTCATTCATTCATTAATGTCCCGAAAAAACAAGAATGCGCAGTCCTGAAGAAATAAAAAGCGATTCACTGCATTTCATTCTGAACTTGACCTCTAAAATTGACCCAACATCTATTTCACCTGTCGGTTCCTAATGGTAGATGACCTCCATTTCCCACCTATAACAGGCTTACTGCAGACCTGCATGAAGCAGCGGTCTTCTCCATCAGTAGTGCGGCCGCAAACTGCAGCAGAACTAATCACTCTCATCCATTATGTTCCAGGGATGACCGCACAGGGCAGCATCGGGCTCCACATGGCCAAGAACTTCCAGGCCATCTTGGGCGATCCCGTCACATTGCCGGCCACGTACTCATCAGACTACGCCGTAGTTGCGGTAACGTGGTATAAAGTACAGGGGAATGATAAGTCTAAGCGGACCATGATCTTTAATTATGCTCCAATGGCGGGTCTAAGAGAGGCCTATGGTACTTACGTTGGACGAGCAGACATTGTAGACGGTGCAGGTCTAAGGATCAACCCCACAAGGTTGCAGGATGAAGGAACATATGTGTTAGTGGTCATGGTTGCGGGAGTGCCCAGTGAAGAGGGCTTTGTAAAACTTTCTCTTTTGGGTACGTATCTTTGTCAATGGGTGAATAAGAACACTTACGTCAAGAATGCATTTCTATATTTTTACGTCTTTATTCCTGTTGAAAACATCAGATCGCGGTGCACATAAAAGGAAAATCATATCCTATTTCACACTTTCACTCTATGAAACACGAAAAGGGACAGAAATATCGATGGAGACAGATAGCCATCGTTGTTTTAAATTAACTTCTGATATACACGTGAAAGACGTTACACAAAAAAGTGGAACACGTCATGATTGGTCCTCTCTATAAGCCACGCTTGGCAGTAAAACTTGATATAACGCCTGCGATGTTACAGAAATGAAATATTACCTCATTTATGCCCGCATACACATTTTATCGAGCGTTAAATGTCGGACTGGCAAGGTAATTTGAAAACCTGGTAGGGTCGTTTCACCCCGTGTTACTACCTGTTTAGGACCATGATTTATCATGTTGGCTTTACAACGAAACGATGTTCTATAACTGTTTAGTGGTCTAAACAAGGGGATGTATGTTCAATGAGCCTGCAGGTTGTAAACAACACTTTTGTAGCACGTGGAAAACTTGTGATTGGTATGTGTGGTCATGACTTTGACTAGAAAATATTGAGTACACACAATAAAACTGTGCAGATATAAAACTTCACATTGTTGAAAACCGCTTTTTGTGTAGTAGACCTCAAATCAGTGCAATTATTGTTAGCACATTCATCATTACTTTCTTATTGTCTTCGTTACATGCATAACACACACGGCTCTACTCCATAATTCTTTCAGTTCCTCCTGTGGTGCAAGTTGGACCCACAAGTCCTTTCGTCGTGACGTCAGGTAAAACCGTCACCCTGACATGCGCAGTGAGGAACGCCAAGCCGAACGTGACGTCACTACACTGGAAGAAAGATGACTTCCCAATCGAGACCTACGGATTCGACACGAAGTACTCCGGCGGAAACGTCCGGACGCCATCTTTGAACATTCATCACGTGACCAGGACCGACTCGGGTCGATACAGCTGTGTGGTGGATCACGTGATCCAGTCGGCGAGTGATGAGATGCAAGTTGACGTTCAATGTGAGGATTTTGAAAATACTTGTCTTATTTCATCTAAATGATTCCTATTAGACTAAAGCCGTTGACATTGATTACATTGCTACAAGTAAATGCTCGACCAATGAGGTACATTTGTAAGAGTGCTGGGAGTTCAGCTTTTTGTCGATGTTAGTTTGAATTCGGTAAATGATGAAAAAGTTAACCAGCTTTCACCCTGTGTTTACGGTGATATATAGCGTTTGGCCCATATAATCGAATAGACCACTGAGTAAGCGAATCGTGGTAACCACAGGTTACTGGGCATGTGCAACTTCCCCGTTTGGGAAAGTGGGTCAATAACATTACTATCATATGTCTAATTCAAACTGGCACTGAAGTTGAAATCCCTTCAGTCCTATAAGTGAGCTTATTGTGCGCTTAGTAATACATACTTCTTTAACCCATGCTATTCACGTTATGGCTGTATAATTCATTGCAATGAAGGCCTGTGATTGGTCAACACGGCGTGGCTATATGAAAATGAGTTATAATTTATCATATTTTCTAGATCCGGCGTCCATAATTAGCATGTCAGACACCAGTGCTGCCACAGTATTCGATCACGTGACCCTGCAGTGCGTTGCCGATGGCAACCCGCCGCCTAACATCACGTGGACAAGAGACGGCATCCCATTGGCTGCTAGGTCTCACGTCCTGTCGCGTGACGTGCGCGCCAGTTCTGTGATCCTGCGTGACGTCCAGGTGAACGACACGGGCACGTACCTGTGTGCGGCGGGCAACTTCGTTGGCGAGGGGGATGTGAAGAAATTACATCTCAAGGTACAAGGTAGGATCATGAACTTGACCTTTCTCCCATTGCCAGAGCCATGTGTTGTGTCAGTGACCCTTAGTAAGGCCTGAAGAAACTTTTAACCAATAGCATCAATGGACATGACCCATAAGACCCACATGTTTCCGTAACTGGCAGCCAGAGATGAAAATATTCATGGAGCCTAAATGATTTCTGTAACTCATTATTAACCGATCAGATTGTAGCAAACGACCGAGACTTTCCTATTGGACTATCTGAACCTTCTCTTCGCCTCTTATATATCAATTTATAGTGAGGGTATAAAACCTATTGTTCTACAAGATCTTAGTTCTCATTGTCACTGACGAAAGATAGTGAGTGGCCATGGATGCTATCTGACCGCTTCCAAAATCATATTTAGTTGCTTGAGTAATAGCTATTTGGCATACCTGATTAGTTATTCAACCGTCATCGACCACCGAGACGACCACCAAAGGCATTCACTTTAAACGATGAAAGAGGCTGACAAGTTGTTGTAATTGTACCGTTTGTTGTCCAACAGCTCCGGGAGTCAGCATGTCATCCACCACGATCGCCATCATCGTAGGCTCCACAGCGGGCGGCCTGTGGCTGCTCATCTGCATAGCGATCTGTGTGTACGGTGTCAGGAGGCGGAAAAGGGCGAAGGAGAAGAAGAAGTTCGCGTTCTACTACAACATGGGTCGCCGTGACCCGCCCGTAGGAAAGAGTCCCAAACGAACTAAGGGAAGTGAACCGCCGCCCTATGTTGTATTACCAGGTGGGTTTTCATTCATTATTATACATGTTGTCATAAAGCCTTGATAGCCGATTGTAACAAAAGGTTTGCACTAGTTAGCAAGCTATAGTAGGGTTTTACTGTCTTGTTTGCCTTAATCTGAACTGAACTGAACTTGCCTCAATGTTCCACAACTGATCCGTAATAGTAACACAAAATTACAATAAATACTCTTTCCAAATTGTGGATGAGAAATTCATGTCGCCTCTGACCGCACACATGCACTTTCTTGACTCAGTCTTAAATAAATTTGTATCGATAACCATCGTTAACGTAATACACTCTATATTGCGGGACTGCAAGGCGCCAGAAGACTAGCCTGGTATCCAGCCGTAATATAGCTCCCGAGTCTCTTCTCTCCTCTTCGTAATTGCGAAGATACCGGGCTACCAGAAGACCTCACTGGCCATTGACTTTCACTACACGAATATGCATGAGTGTCGCAATTCCCTGCCAATTATTGTACCGGATCACACACACATATATAGAGCCAGGGGTACAACCCGCCGTACGTGCAATTTGTCCGTACGTTTTTTCGGGAGGCCACGTCCGCCACGTATTTCTGAAAACGTTCAGGCTGTACAGGGCAGGCGCGTCGCCCGTCCAGGGGGCGAATTCACAGCCCGATGGCACACAAAGTTTTGTCTGCACGTAAAGTTCTACGGCGTGTCTGCGTGCTCCAAAATATATTTGAGGGTGTGATGACTTCTTTCCATGGTGACAGAGTATCCCGATCGCTGGATTCCATAGCGATAACGAAAACTGAGCTCCAGGTTTAGCGGTAAACGACCGCAAACTCTGTGGGGAGGGGCTCCATAGAGTCCAGTACTGTGAGAGCTCGTGTTATGCTAAAGTCACATTTCCAAACCGTGGCCCGGCAGGGGTGTTTGCGGAAACGGAAAATAAAACTGTTTATCCAGATATATACACAAGTTATGTTAATGACTAATTTGTTTACGTTCTATGTGTTTAATATCTTTTACATTGTACTTTTCGTTCTTGATAGCTGCCCTACCGTGGGTTCGGGTTTGGTAAAGTGAACCATGGCATTACATATAACGCTAGTCCACCTTTATCCGCGGGGTGACCTTTATCCGTTTAGGAGTATTACGTCTGCGAACTATGGTTTCAAATTTGCAATATTTTCAAAATGTTCCGATTTGAAACAACCGTCTGTCGAATTCATATTCCTAAATACGCTTTTTTTTACAAACAACGGATATAGGTCACCCTCGGATAAAGGTGAAACAGAGTACTAAAGTTGGCACTATCTCTCCGTGTATTACAGCAAAGCCCGTGGGGTCCAAATCCACCTACGCCGGGATAAACACGATGAGGAAGACTGCAGCCCTCAAAGGTACGCCGCTGAAAATCGCATCCAAACGTATTAGTACACAGTACAGCGCACAAATCCCATAATCTTACAGAGTTGCAATGATTAGTGAAATACGTTTCTTGGCATTTTCACCTTCAGTTGTGCTAAGCCTAAGTTATTCCAACAGGAGAAGAAAATTGAAGACATAAATGATTCAGCGAAAGAACCAGACATTTTGTCGAGGATAGGATTTAACGAGGCCATTGGTTTTCTGTGATCAAGGAGAGGAAAGGAAGCTCTTGTTGAAAGATGTCACATGATATGTAAACGTAATACTTTCTTCATTATGACAATGACTTTCTCTTGAATACCAATGGTAATAACAGCAGTCTCTGAAATATCACTTTAGATGTATAGACTACTGCCCTATACCCAGTTGGGTGACAAAAACAGTAGCAAATTGAAAATAAAAGTCTTCCAACTCTAACCCTAACCCTAACCTAAAGTCTCTCTCTCGCTCATAAGTCTACCGGGTACCCTATGGCCAAGTCGACCAAAATAAAACTCGAAAACTTGGTGAATTAAATGCGGCATTCTCAATTCATCAATTCTCGAGATATAGATTCTTATTGTGCACACCTCATCAGAGGTATAGAATCAGCAACAAAATCTTTGTACGGGTCGTATTGCAAGGTCATCCAAAAAATGGGATTTGGCAAACTCACCAACCAAAAACTGTGAAAAATGAATAAAATTGCTGAAATGAAATTCAAAATGTCCAAAAAAAATTTCTTCACATGACAAGCACATACTCTGCAGTATTTCAAGTTATAGGGGCGAAACTACCACTGAAAATACCTACACTATAGTATTATAAAAATTTATGCCTGGCCATACAAGCCTCGTTTTGGTGCAATGACCCTGTCTGACCCCGGAAAATCCAATATGGCTGCCACATCTGGAAATACACTTATTCAAATATCCAAGTGTTGTTCAAGACAATTTAGAGATGACCTCAATATCACAGTTTTGTTAATAGGCGGAGTTAGCGTACCCACCGGGATGGTGTTATCAAGAAGGAACCAATATTCTACAAGAGAGCTCCAAAATATTGCCACCATTAACAAGCAATATTGTCACGTTTATGAAGGTCAGACATCCAGGTAAACAATATTTAAGGTGATTCAATCTCTACAAATGGATAGAAATAGGTCGTGTCGAGAGACATCCATTACTCTTCTTTAAGTGTTACAAGAACGAACTTGCAAAACAATTCAATACAAGTACAACTAACTATGGAAGTAAGTTGAGCATATCAGAGTCACTAACTCATAGGGATCATCGTCACTCATATGTAAATCATGTTTAGATAGTTATTATTGGTAGACATCGCCATATGAACTGTGTATTGTCCTTTTTGATGCTTTACCGTGCACAGGTGCATCAGTGTATGGTAAAGAAATCTTGTTATTTACAACAACTACCTTTCTTGTCTATCGATCTATAAACTATATGGACTTTTAGTGCCGGGCCCCACATGGCCAAACCCTTAGGTAGAATATCAGGCAAAATTGAAAACAACTACACAGCACCGCGGTGGCAGTTCTTAACGGTTATTACTAAGCCATAAAAGTGCACCAGGGGTTATTCTATCGATTCCAGACAAGACGGCAGAATGAATATATACGCGGCGTATCTTGGGTATTGCTATCAGAGAATACCAGACGAAACTGTTATTGCCGTAAGCCTAAAGAATTATGACATCAGTGCATCTGTGCGCGGTTAAGTATTCCGGCTTCACTTCATTTAACTGTAAAGGACGAGAACTTCGATATGAGACAATAAATCGTTATTTTTGAATTTCTTTCAGGCTCGCGGCGATTCGCCAAGGCCCTGTACTCGTACGTGCCCCACGAAGAGAACGAGCTACGCTTGGAGGTTGATGACGTCATCGAGGTGCTGGAGGGGGAAGATGGCGGCTGGTGCTTGGGTTACCTGCGGGGCAGGATAGGCCTCTTCCCCTCCAACTATGTCAAGTTCATACAGGATCGGAGAGGTCTGTACAGGATTGAAACGTAGTTGTAGGAAGGTACCAGAAAGTTTCCTATGGAGTCAGGGTACCGTAAATGCATTTAAGTTCGCGGGGATTTAATTTCGCGGTAGCGGGAAAAGAACTGTTCGCGGTGGTTTTAAGTTTGCGGGCGGTAGCACCCTGCACTGTAGGCCCTTACTGCCATAGATCTGCCATAAAATCTTCGCGGTGGTTTTAAGTTCGCTGTAAATTGGCAACGCGAAAACCGTGAACATAAAACCACCGCGAATATCTCTGCATTTACAGAACTTCCATATTCCGTCCAAATGTGATTGAAAATAAAATCAAATTCGCAATCAATGACTAAGAACCTTGTTGTAAAGCTCTTGACCTTCATTTCTGCTTATTAAGAAGAATTTGCAATATTTCATTCTAGATAGATAAATAGTGTTTTAGAAGTAGACTATCATTACCGTGGACAGAAATACATAAAAAATCTTAGAAACAATACTGTAAACGGTAACAACATCCATATATTGATACCCCTTGTTATTACTATTATTTATGTAATGGCCTTTGCTATAGTGTATCTATTCTACAGTTGCAGAATACCTCTAGAAAGGTCCAAACTTTTGTTGTACTCATGATTTTGACTCTCTATGATCTATTGTTTTGCTCAATGATTAAAATCCTTTAGTCCATACATCAACAATTTATTAATTAGCATTGGCTTTATGAATTTACAATTTATTGCTAATGTACGGACGAGAAATAATTATTTGGATCTCCGCTAAGCCACTAAATCAATATGACCTTAAGTTGATATTTTGAGCAATATACATTTCAAGGTCACAAATCCGTGTTCATGAAGAATGAGTTGGAAACTGACATGACAGTGTTTATCGGGAAACGCCGATTCCCTGGAGCAGATTCATCGGTCTGTTATGGTCAAATGTCAGCAATTTTTTTGATTACATAAAACCAGGGGTTTTTGGTCACGAATATGAAGCATAATGGCAATGTTTTTTGTTTGAACCTTTGTTTATTCATCAACTTCATTGTCTTAAATCTAGCACATTGTTTCAATAGATCGTTAAAACAGTTCTAGAATTTAGGATGAAGGAGAATTCTTGTTACACAACCAGTGGGTACTTACATAGCTTAGTACCCACTGGTTGTGTAACAAGAATTCTCCTTTATCCTATATTCTACCAACCTGATGAAACTATTTTCGGAAGTTCTAGAATTGCCATTTCAGTCGCATCTAGATGGAAACTCTCACTGAAGTTGCGTCAAGCATGCGTCGTTCGGGGTTCGAAAGATACTCAACGAATTTCAGAGATAAAGAACGAATTTTCTTAGGTTTTGTGTAGTTTTTCGTCTTCTGAGTCATACTTTTGCGTATTACGCAATATCTGAATTATGACAATCACAAAACAGTGACGCAGTGAACAAACCCGGCAGTGACGCATGCGTGACGCAAGTGCAGTGAGAGTGCATCTTTAAGCCCTGTGCACCTTTGTGTAATGACTTATATATAAGAAGGGTAATGTGGTTGCCTCTGTAGTTAATCCTAAGAAAGAAACCTCCCAAATCCTCCCGTGGAGTCCAGTGACAGTGATGTATTGGTTAACGACGAGGGTTTAATTTGTGTACTGACACATCCCCAATCGTCTGTTTGTCTCTCCAGTTGTGGCAGCTCGCCAGATTGCCGAAGCGGAGGAAATACAGATGAAGCGGAGTGTTTAAAGGCGACGTCTAAGATGGATCACTGTTGCCGTACGAGACTCAGAAAGTTGTCTCTCGACTCAAGCTACTCCATCCGTATACTTCACTCGCGGGCAAAAGTGACGGGTTGGCGCGGTATCAAAGTATTTCATCAAAATACACTTCACCGTTTGATACGGTTGTGTGTACAGAAGAAGAAGACAGGCATTTGATGGCTAATAATACGCTACTGCATTTCTCGCAACGTCGCAGTACGACAGCAAACTGATTAGGGTATTCGTATAATAGTTGTGAGTGCAAATTTTAATTGTCTTGTGGCAGAAAAGGCTAATTTACATCCTTCTTGCTTGTTTTTGGTTCTGTCACAGCCTGCTTGAAAAGTTAACATCAAAATTGTATGACCGCTCACGACAAATGTGACTGCGAGATGTAACTAGTACCCATCAATATACGACAACGGTAATACTTGAAGTTGAATGTAAGTTCATCTGTGACGGTAGCCAACCTTCCCTCAACAGAAACGGGGGCCGATATCAACTGCCAAGCACCTTTGACCCTTTGCTGACGTCACACTTCCGTTCCGGAATTGTGACTTTGGCATCTGGGACTCTGGGTCATTTCAACTTGAGAAGGATCAGAGGACTGATCGAAAGCTTGTTGGTAAGCGCTTTATTTTGTGTACGGATATATGGTCTTAAAATTGCAACATAATGACAATGGTAATACTTTACCAGATCCAGACCTTGACGTAATGAGTAAGTGGACTTGTCTGTTTGTGTTTGAGTCACTCGTGGCATTTCTGAATCGATGTACAGACTACTGGCACCACTTCAGCTCAGTCTATCACTTAACATCCATAAACAAAGTATATGTAGGATTGACGGCATAATCATGTTGATTATGAGCACTCAGACAGATAAATTTCCACGACATATAGTCTTGTTTTTGTATTATCTGATTTTAGAGACAGCACATAATCGACGATCCATCACTCTGACAATGTACAATTAGATAGGATAAGGATGGAATAGCGCCCAAAGCTCCATAAGCATATTAACATTTTCTCTAAGGATCAAAATGTATTGTTACATTAGCTTTCATGACATGCCATGTTAAATCATAGGGCTAAAACACAACTCGACTCCGATTCGGCTTATATATTAAATGGATCCAGAATAAATACAGTTTACCTCTTTTACGTTCTCACGACCTACATTTTAAACATTTAGACCAGTTTAGTAAATATTAGAAGTCCGGTGTAGGACGGAATAAGCGAATGTAACCTTGTGAATAAATAACATTTCAGTAACTTTTTATATACTCATGAACAATGATATTTTCTCGGTTTGAACTGATGAAGTCGTTAACTATGCTTTGGATACGTATGTCCAGAAATGTTTTTATTAAAAAAATTCAACTTTGAGATATTACCCACAGTAAGGGGTGGGTACCGGTACAGAAAATTCAGGTCCAGGTCCGGTTCAGGTCCAGAGGTTCAGGTCCAGGTCCGGACCTGAGCCTGGACCTGATTGAGTATTTGAAAACTTGTGAATGCACAATACTCAGAACAATGGTCCATTCCGCTACAAAGAAATCTGTTTGGTGGAGTATTTGAGTCCCACTGGCGTTTTAAAAACCTACAAGGTTAACTGCCACTATACGATTGACTGTAAAACTTGGTAGAGATTGCAATAAACTGTACTCTACTTCGCTCTATATTTTCTTTAATCTGTAATCTACAAACATGTGGATTTTTGCCGATCAATCTCTTCATTTTCTCATAGATCTAATATTCGGTCCACCATCCGGTTCACCATCCATTCCACCGAATTTTTACAGGTTTTTTTCTGGACCGGTCCAATAAGAAAAAAGCGGTTTTGTACCGGTACCCAGCCATATCCACAATGTATTACGCTGTACATGCGAATGCGCACTCTAAACCTTGATCCGGTTCATCATCAGTGTAAACGTAAACCTGATATGTACCCAGGATACATGGCAATTTGACCATCTATCTTACATTTTCTCTCTACGTCATTTGGTTTTATATTCACCATTACACAGAGAATGTACATGTAAAACAATCATCAATAAAACAAGAAACATTGATCAAACTTTTGTTTCAACTAGTTTCTTTTCCATTGGCTGTAAGATACAATTATTATCTGAATGATATCAAATAATTTCAGGAGCTTTACAGTCGCGTCTGAGCACAACTTTATGAAAATACACTATGTCAACAGTATTTTTCATTTTTTTATGTTAATGTTGCCTGTTTCTCGTCAACTGTGCAACTTTGTCAGAGTCTCATCTAGCATCTCCTGTAAAATATCTTGAAGACATTGAAGATTGTGTGCATTTACCCTTTTGGGCAAAGCTCAGGTTACAAATAAAGGGTTCAGTATATGAATTTGAGTGTGAATACAATTGTTTAGACTGTACTGTACATGGCACTCATATACAACTATCCAGTACATGGGACAACGCTTTGCATCGCACATGACAATTCCTGGTCGAGCACTGCCAAAAATGCTCTTCCTTGTTTATCTTGTTTTGCTTCCTCACAGAAAATATATTTTCCATGAAGAAAATTATTCTGTCCCCAAGAAATCTAGGAAAACATGTGCTTGTCCATGGGGCAAGCAAATTTTTGCTTGTTAAGTTTTTGAGACGATTTGACTCTTTTTGAGATTTGTTTTCTTGTATTTAAAAAATGCTTTTTCTTGTTTATCTTGTTTTGCTTCCTCACAGAAATTTATCTCCCAGGAAGAAAGACCTGTCATATTTGGAGAAAGGGAAGAAAAAAATTCTTGTATTTCTTAGAGTTGAACCTGGTTATAAAAAAGCAAGAATTTCTAGAATTTTTTTTCATGTATTAGAAGAAAATATAAAAAGATTCTGCTTAAATCATGATAAATGTCCAGAAGCATTTTTGTAGTTTCTCGTTTTGCTTGAATTTATTCTACATTTTCTTCCTGCAAGAATAATTTTGTTCATATAAGAATTGTTCATGGGGTAAACAAAACAAAACAAAAAAATCATTTTTGGTAGTGAGATAAAAAACGAGAATTTCTACAAACCGATCCTCCGTAACCGTAACACTTATTTCTAGTCCCCGCCACCTGCATAGCTGACACGGTCGATGGAACACCGGGGCGGAAAAGGCACTTATTAATTAGCTGAGAGGAACTTAAAGGGCTTTCCTGTTAACGGAGATGGAACATCAATGAGTACATTAGGGATTCTGGTAATAATGACAAATTATACTCGTAACCCCCATGGGGCTCTTAGCGACATTAGGCCCACCCAGAAAACAGGCTGCTCAGCTGTTCCGGAAAGGAATTATGCTTAATTGTGTTTTATAATCATAATGATTTGCAAGTGAAATCTTTCCCAGATGCTAACTACATTTGAATAACGTTTATTGCAAATTCTTGCCCGTGGGCTAATTGCAGGTAACATAAAAGATACAATCAGTGTAAAAACAATATTACAAGAGTCTAATCTAGTCTAAAGCTACTAAAAGCTAGCTCCAGATCCAAGGTTATTGGGTTCGACTCCTTTTTTGAAGACAGTGGAAGACGAAAGATCCGACCTTTAATTTGGATGAAACAATAACCATGATTGAGTTTACACAAGCGTTTTTGAAGCCGACTCGGAATAGACTTTTTTTATTTATGACCAAAGTACTGTACAGGACAGAGAGTTGTGCACTCTAGAGACATGCTAATATCAACATCACCTCTAAAAAATTACAACTGACAAAGACAATGAAATAACAATTACAATAAAAAGCAATTTTTTTGAATTGGGATCAGACATGTGTGGAGTGAGTTCCCCATGCCATGAATTCTTTGTCATTAACAAAATACATAAAATGTCAAAACATTTGATAATTATTCTCTTCCTATTTCAAGCAGAAAGAATTTAGTGTCTGACTTCCAGCAGCGCAAGTTGACCCGCACACCTCAGGTCGAAGCTCAATTCTCCCTTTTTCATTCCTTATCCCTTTGATACCTAACGTTACTCGGTGTCGCCTGCAAATTAATGATCACACTAATTTGAATTTTGGTACACATTCATATTAAGACTTTATACTTGACATCTATGCTTAGAAATCTGAGTTGTGTTTTTTGTAATTTCTGGATGAGAGCGTACATATATTGATCACCCCTCGTAGTGCAACAAGTTATTAATGAAAGGGGTTGAAGGAATAGACTTGGTGTCGACTTTATATTAAGAGTCGACTCAAAAACTCGTATATAAACACAGCCAATGTTGGACGTGGGATGTACGTTTAGTGTCAAATGCTCTAGATCTATTGTATTTGATTTTTTATAAAGTAAAGGAAGAAAGAACCTCCTACGTTTCATGCCATAAGTGGTTTCTGTAATCAATGTCATATGCTGATTTTATAATAAAGTAGATATTTCAAATCAACACATATTCTATCAATCAAATCAACACATATTCTATCAATCTTCCTGAAGAAGGTCGACGGAAGTGCGACTGAAAATTCGAGGTAAGCTGATTTTGGTGTTGTAAGACAGTGACAAATCTTCAATATTCTATCAATCATTTAGCACCCAGCACTATAGGTATAGTCCTGTTTCAAGATTAGACGTTCACTGTCTTTATCATGTGTCATTGATATTTCTTTGGTTGCTGTTCAAAGTTCTGAGCTCATTCGAATATTCACTAAGGTGCTATAATCTATCTCAAGGACGTTATAGGCTGTGGTTTGCTGGTCACGCATGGCGGAGTAAAGATGAGATCATTAGTGACGTTCTGCTGTGGACTCCCAAACATGGCCATGCAAGCAGAGGTAGACCTCGCAAAACATATGTACATCAACTTTGTGAAGATACTGGCTGCTCGGCTGAAGATCTACCCAAGGCTATGGAGGATAGGGAAGGATGGAGGAAGAGAGCCATGGCCATCCGTGCAACTAGCACGCCAGGATGATGATGATGTAGTGTAGTCTATCTGTAGTGAATGTGATATTATGAAAGAAATTGATTATGAGCAATGTCTATGTGTGAAAGAGAGAGATAGAGAGAGGGTGCAGCCATTAGAGCGTTCTCTGTCAAGGTCTAATTTGACGCCAATTATGGCTCCAAATACCAGTCGCTGGTGAAGAAAATTGGAGGAATATTGTGTACAGGGTATGTAGTTACGAGGGGTGATCAACAAGTTCTCGGCCTCATCCAGAAATGATGAGCACAACTTAGATTTCACAGATGTCAAGTATAAACTCTTAGGTGAATGTGTACCAAAATGCAAATTATTGTGATCATTACTTTGCAGGCGACACCCAGTAACGGTAGGTAAGGGAGGACAAAAAACATTGACAATTGAGCTGCGACCTGACGTGTGCGCGTCAACTTGCGTTGCTGGAAGTCAGACACCCACTTCTTTCTGCTTGAAATAGGAAGAGAATCATTATCAAACATTTTGACAATGTCTTTTGTTAATGACAAAGACTTTAGGGCATGGGGAACTCGACCCACACATGTCTGATGACAATGCACCCTTGTTTTTCTCGCCTTGTTTAAAAAAACGAATGCCTGCAATGGTTTGAAATTTGGATGGTATTGATAAAAGGCTTCATACTATGGAGTTGTGTTTCGAAATATGAGTTGTGCTTATTATTTCTGGGTGAAGCCGAGTACTTATTGATCACCCCTCGTACCTCTATAAAGAATGGAAGAATTGTTATGGGTGTGTCTGTGTATGTGAGCACGCGCGTGCGTGTCCGTGTTTCAGGTATTGTTTTCTCTCACTTTATCCTACTGCATAACCTTCAACTAAGCGCCAGACGTTTTCCTTCGATATGGAATACGCATCCTTTTGGCAACAAAGTACTTTTATGCATGGCATAATTCATAGTAGATGCCAGTTATAATAGAACGGTTAAGCCTACTACATCATTTTCTAATTCACCCTATTCCATCAAATTAGAACGCTGCGATGGATCGCTCAAGGCCATGTGTTTAAGTTCGGGATACCCTGGAATCTCCCACCAGGCACTCTGCAGTTTACATATCGTTAATATTACCACTCAGGCTCCACACAGGAACCACTTAATGCAGACCTCCCGGCTATTGTGGCGCAGACGGCGCGTGAGACTACGTGATGACACTTAAAGTCTAAAGGTGATACGGGTTTAAACATTGAAGCTATCCAGGGAATACCAAAACAGTTGGGAGCTGGAGAGACAACTGGTTGATGATGGTGTTGTCAAAGTTCCAAGAACTTAATCGAGTAGAAAAATGGTAAGAGCACGTCGAATGTATAGCTTGAAAAAAAATGTTCATCAAACCAAAATAGCTTTATTTGGTGAGAGTGTAATAAATGTCGATGTCACTCAGTGATTGTTAATGCGCCTATGAGGTAAAGGTGTGAAATATTGAATGAATGAATACCTAATTGTACTTATATAACCACTGGTTTAAGTACGGGCTAACATGTTACATGGCAGATAATACTGTAAATGCATTTAAGTTCGCGGGGATTTAATTTCGCGGTAGCGGGAAAATGGACTTTTCGCGATGGTTTTAATTTCGCGGTAGCATATAGCACCATGCACTGTAGTCTCTTACGATTATGGAAAAATGTTCGCGGTGGTTTTAAATTCGCGGTGAAGCGGCCCCCGCGAAAACCGCGAACATTAATCCACCGCGAACATTTCTGCATTTACAGTATACATAGATTGTCACTCAGGTACAATAATTATATTTCACTAAGTGAATTCGACTTTGTACTTTGTGGCTTTGTACTCGAGCTCACTCCTTCACTTTTTACTCACCAATTCCATCTGTACAGTGAGGTGAAAATGAATATCTATCTAGCTTCGACTGGGGACGGCTCTCGGAGGTCTCGTGTTTGATATACCCATGTCACATTATCCACGATCTTCGGACATATCAATGGACGATCGGCCATATTTAAGATCAACAGAGGGTTGCGCGTATTTTTCACATGAAAACCGCTCCTGTCACATATAAGCCATACTTTTTGCTTTGTAAGCGAGGCTCGGGCGATTGCCGCAGAATCGTTGTCCGATCGATTTTCGCCAAATGTGACAGGGGTATAAGAAAACAGCAACACTTTCCGAAAAGAATGAGGTAAAAAAACAAAAAAAAAAAACAAATCTGTCTGGATATGCAGATTGTACTAGGCGTACTGTGCATGTCGGCTGAGCGACACAGCCGGAATCTCACGGCTTCTAGTTCCAGAGGCAGGGCCGCTAACCACTGGACTACGCGCGCTACAATCAATGTGGCAAGGCCGAACTCTTTTCAGGCAGAACTTCAACAAATGCTGACAAGATCAGAGTGACTCTTATAGATGAGTAGAGAGGTATCGGTGCTTCGCTTCTTAACCTGTCGTGATTGACCTGGAACAGTCTGATCTTGTGTGCACGGCTCTCTCTACTGAGTACTGACGATAATTGCACTGGTAGAAGCAGACGTCTCCAGAGATGCGAACTGCAGGAATCGATGAAAAACAAAGTACGTTCCCTAATTGACGAAGCGATCACGACTGTTCGATTGCCGGCGGTAGGATCTTAACCCACCCCGGCAGATTTGGGCGTGTAGGGTGGCGCTGTGTTGGACATGACTGTTTGTATCATGGAGATTGTTAAAACTGTTCACTAACTGAAACAAATGCACTCACCAGAATTCTCGACTTCATCACTCACTCATATTCAGCTAGCTGTGACCGAATCGCCTCTGGATACAAGATTGAATGCACGCGTGACATTAAGTTGTAACAGTTGTAGTTGATAACACCCACTTCCCGGTTGAGATAGGGTTGGTATACCTTATACAGATGAGCTTCAAT
>NC_049992.1:6922724-6923130 GCF_000003815.2 Branchiostoma floridae | reverse complement strand
CGGATCCTACCCAGGTCACGTGACCTTACATACAGGCATGTAACGTCAGTGTTTGGTCATAGGTGCCAGGACGTTTATACCTGTTAAGTGGTGATTAGAGTGCCCTGTTGTAGTTGACCTCTCTGATCCCTCTCACGAAGTAGTTCTGTTCAGATTACTTTATTATTTGACCTTGCTCAGTGAAACAGAATGGCCCGGTGTAGCGGTGGGTACCGGTACGGTATACCTGTACAAAACCAGTTTTTCCCATTGGACCGGTCCAGGAAAACCAGACCTGAAAATATTTGGTCGACCGGATGTTGGACCGATTGGCACATGAACTGATTATATGATCAGGCATTCACACGTATCGGGGCTTACCGGTCGGGGAAAATAGCAAGAGCGAAGCAGAGTAGACTCTATAGTT
>NC_049992.1:6914286-6922624 GCF_000003815.2 Branchiostoma floridae | reverse complement strand
TGAATCAGGTCCAGGTTCAAGTCCGGACCTGGACCTGATCCTCTGGACCTGAATTGGGCCTGGACCTGCATTTTCTGTACCGGTACCCACCCCTAGATACCAGTGTTTCTAAAGTCTGATATTTAGTATACATTGCATGTTGATGACGTCACGTGGTCATAAGGTCACGTAATCTAGGTAATTGGTCACTTAGGAAGACTTTGATAAGTCAGACGAAAATCGATACACTGTTTTTTGTAGGATCAACGTTTGAGTAATCGTACAGGTGCTGTGTGTTTACACGTAAACTGGGCCATCGATTAAACTGCATATCTGTGGTAAACTGTTTATCTCAGTCTCCTCCACATCTTCTCTATCTATCGCCATGTTACTGCTTTGCTTGCTTACTTGCTTAAGTCGAGTCCATCCGGCCTCGAGTTGAGATGGCAGCCCAGGCGTCCCTGTCAATCATTGCACGTTGTAAGTTATCGACTTCCAGGCCTGTGTCTTTACTAAGCATTTCTATATATGTTGCTGCCGGCCTTCCTGGCCTCCTCTTCCCATGCCTGGGTGTCCAGAGTACCAGGTCAGCAACCATTTCCTCACTCCTAAGGCAGTGACCTGCAAACTTTAATCTTCTCCTTTGGATCTTATCGGACAGTTTTGGTATACCAGCATACAAGTCCTTGTTAGCGATATGCTGTGTCCAGTGTACGTTGAGAGCAATTCTCAGCAACCTCGTGTAACAACCGTCCAACTGACGTAATGACGGCACTATCGACTCTACATGTCCAATTCGCAATTCATTACAATTCCTCGCGAATAGCCGGTCCTTTGAATAGGTAACTTACCTTGTAATTTCCTTGCAAAGCTCGACACACTTCAATGAGGGCTACGACGTGACAGCGACGTACGCGTCTCCAAATAATGTTTTTTATTGATCGCTGCCAATCCTCTTTCGACGCATTAGGTACAAGATTAGCGTCCGAAAGTTATTGGCAGAAAGATTAGATGTTGATTTATTGATACAATTACGACGGAAAGTTGTGAACATTGCATGTCGGAAGGGTGTTAGGAGCGAATTTATGTCGTTGCAGTGTGTGAGCCATGTCTTCTCCAAGAGTGAACTATTCTTGTTCCAATAAAACACGCGAATTGGGATGTTATCTACCAAATTGCACACTTCAAAGTAAAAAAAAATACAATGAATTGCTTGATGACAGTCGTTTCAGTTTTGGAATTAAGCTATAAAGTTTATGGTCTAGTGTAAGCGTTGCAAAACGGATTTGACTTGAAATTCAGTTGTGAACGGATCCTGTGCATACACAAGTCTCCAAGGTCGTAAATCCATTGGTCTTCTTAACTTAAAAACGGCGTCATTTAAGGTAAAACAAGCATCAATCTTCAACTACCGGTTGATGGATAGCGCTCATTGAAAACGCCCGCGTCTGCAGAAAGGGACCATCTCCCGCTATTAAGGCAAAACGTATATGACAAAGCAATTTAAGACGTAAGGCTTCACTGCTACCCAAGACGCCAACGGGAATTAACGATGAACTTATAAAAGCATCCCCCGAAGCAGTCGGCGTAATGCGCGGCTTGCTGTACAAAATTACAATGAGGAAGGGAGATACCAGGCTGTCCGATATCATCACATCAGCTTTCCCTAAAAATGTCCTCGACATTGGAATCGTAAGCTGCAGTAGGGTAATAATCAAGCATCAAAGGTTCTTGTGCGCTTAAACTTTTAAGGGCTAAGAATTGGGACCAAATTGGGCAAATCTGCGGTATGTATAAAACATCAAAGAATGTAAGTTGAATGGAAAGCCAGAACGTGCTAGAAAGTTCTATTATTACAGGGAATATGTCTTGAAAACATTCATGTGTACGTCATTCTAGGTATATAAAGGCTAACATGGCGTTTGCTGCACAGCATCAACATCTTGCTGCCTGGTGCAGCATGCTGTATTGTCATGTTGCAATTTAGTCAAAGTCAAATGGCGCTTCAAAGACAGTGACAAAAGAAATTGCATACTTCTTATACCAACTGTTGTAAATCTTTAATACAAAGCTCTATGACGCCCTACTTTTTCTTCCCTAGACATCAAGGTCATCAACTCTTATGGCCTTTAAGGTGAAACAAATGAATAAAGAAACAAGCACAAACAAGGTACCGTGGGACACAAACCTAAGTCCGCGAAGTAACTATGGTACCTGCGGTGTAGGTTAAGTGTTTGATGCTCTCACAGGGAATGACAATTTCTGTAAAACGCGTTTCCACTCTTGTCCAGGAGGCGATTTCTTTTCTAACACTAGGCAGTAACAAGGTAATGTAGAAACACAGATACAGCGGTTAACCTCTGCTTGGGGAGTATATATAGCTAATTGGCTCCAACTTGTAGGCCAGTGAACACCAATGGAAATCTGTATAGGTGATAATGTAAAAATAGGCAAGTTCAGGGTGTCATAAAATCATCCGTGAACATTCCAGGTCATAACAACTCAGCCCACACAGCAGCCCGCTATTTCAAGTGTCAAATGTCTTTTTGAAACAAAATTCCGACCAGCGAAACTTATCACAGCTCTCAAATATGCCGACATCTTGGTTTCTCATGACGTCAATTTAGGGACTGACAACTTCAAACTAGAGGTCATCACAGGCCTAGAAATGGACAAAAACCTTGTTTTTTTGCCTAATCTGAACGTCTGCACCCTACGCTGTCTCACAAGTATCAAATGTCTCTTGCATTTTTCTGCTACAAGTCGAAAATAGGCTAAAATAATGGACTCAAATTGGGCCTTTTGCGGCTGCGTTAATTGGCCTTGTATAAACCAGTACCCATCTCGGAGGCCACAGACTTTTCTGGAGGCGATAATGAGTCAGTGCACGTCGACCCTACTGTGTGGAAGATCGTGACTCCACATGCTGTTATGACAACCAGTTAGTAACAACCAGTTGGTACGTACATAGCTTACGTTTCGATGTCTCTGAGACACCTTCGTCATACGTCAGAGCTTCTAACTGGAGTTCTGCTTCTCACCGCTATATATAGCCGGGACGATGGGGGATACAAGCCTAGCCACGTTTAGGATTGTTTTCTCACCGCAAAAGCACCACCTACATCGGCTACATATAGCGGTGAGTAACAGACAGAAGGTAAAGGTAGCCTTTTTTTTTACCTCCCCGACCGAAGTCAAGTACCCATTTTTACACCTGGGTGAACTGAAAAAGGTCGTGTAAAGTGCCTTTCCCAAGGGGACAACGTCGGGGCACGGCGGGTATTCAACTCGGAACCTCTGGATTCCGTGCCCAACGCGCTAACAATTACACCACACACGACGCCACGATCAGAAAGTCAAAGGTATACTACGTAATCTGAGTGACCACCAGAGTTAGACCCTCCTGGCTGTAAATAACAACTTGATGTTGCAACTTCTCTCACTGAGCCTTGGTATTCAATGTTAAATGAATAAGGGTAGATTTAGCTTATTATGTGAAGAAATGGCGGGAAAATCTACTTTTTGTATTGTGCAAATATTGCGTAGTATAGCTTTAAGGGTGATTGTCCCGTAAGTGCGGAGGCGTAATATAACGTCCTGACGCTGGAGCTGCAGAAGAGGAGAATCGAGTTTTAAATCAGGCGCGCCCGAGTTAATGGACTCAGGCGTGTCCCATGTGTGAGCGACGTAAATCAATCAGCATCGTTGATTAACCTCGTTCACGACATCGATCCCACACTCACGTGTAATTGAACGGATCAGAAATCCATCAGCTCCAACATAAGATCTGCAAACAACACTCGCTTGGAAATTAGGCCGGCCATGTTTAGTCAACCCAATGGTAAGTACGGAAGATTGGGACAATACAAAAAGTAGATTTTCCTGCCATTTCTTTACATAGTAAGCTAAATCTACCCTTTAGCATTGAATACCAAGGCTCAGTGAGAGAAGCAACATCAGCTCATCATACAAACATGTTTGCAAATTGTGACCTTCCTACATAGACCTCCATACTTCCTAGGAAAACATGCCCACATCTGCCTTATCACTGTCTTGTGTGCCTGACTGCACAGTGGGGTGTCTGATGACAGTTTCACCATAGTTTTTTAAAACGTAGTCTTTGCGAGATTTCTTGCAGTTTTGAAGGAAATGTAACCACAGCTTATTGATACCCTACAAAATAGACCAAGTGCATGATCCTGTCCTATTCTGAAGTGAAAAAAAATTGAGTGTTTTCAAAGAAGAAGATCTTGGTCGTTAAAACTCCGTAGTATACCTTTAAATTTGTTTCGTAGTAACGCTAGAGACCGTGTTTTGTAGTAAATACCCACCTCACCGATACTCACCAGCGTAATGTATTGTGAAATGTCATTTTGTTCAACGCAGCTGCTAATGATGAGGTGTGGGCACAGCGCAGATAAAAAAGTCGTTCTCGAAGTCGACATTTCTTGTTTGTGTTTGATACCCTAAAGGTATTTGACATCATTATATGATATCACTCAACGATTAACCTACGTGTATTTTGCATACACAATTTAAGAATAATTCAAGAAACATGTTTGCAAACATAAGAAAAAATATTAAAAACGTGGGAAATCATCTTGCAAGGTCATTCTTGTCTACGACCGAAACTCATTAAAACGCCCAGCTGTTCTTACTACAATATTCTAAGTTGAAACAGTTCAATTTGTGGAAGGATTTTGGACTTTATTCCGCCTGGCTGTATCCTGCGTCAGTAATCTAGTTGTGGACTTCGCAGCTTTATTGAGCTAAAACTTTGATAAACATAAAACGTCTTACTAAAGGTCAGACAATCTACATGCCTCAAGTCACTACCCATTTCTTGAGTTATAAAACAAGACGCATATCATCGCAAGGTGCATAATATTCAATCAGCACGCCACGTAAAACTTTTCCTGACTCCCATCTGATCCTAAAATATATATTAACGGTGACAATTGATGGCAGCTCATCCCCTGTGCACATCGCATTACCTACCGCCCGAGCCATTCCATTCGGGTGAATTGTAGCTTTTGTTATACTGGGAGGAGACAGGTGCGAAGGATCCTAATTACATCCCCCGTTTCTCAGCACTTTTGTCGTGACTGATATGTCAGTGAGCACAGATTAAACACACGGAGAGAGAGGGAGCGTCCGTCAAGTTTTGCTGCCGATTGTAGGCAACAAGAATTTGTTTGTGGATGCTGCACCATATACGAGCGTTTTCCCTTGAAATCACTTGGACGTCATCTTGTTGTAATGTGTTGGTTTGGTTTGGTTTGTTTTAATTCGGATCTCCATTAGTGACTGATACGTCACTTTTCTTCCTGGAGTCCGGGGGTAAATAATTTATCGAAAAGGCCATTTTCAAACGCAAAGATTGGACTCGACAAATGTCCTACCATTTCTCTGGTTGCTTTAGGATAACAGAGGACCCTATTGATCAACACACATTCCGGAAGTGTGGGTTATGGGTCAAAGATGATTGGAAATCTGTATCTGCCCCCGTCTCTGGTCCATGTTGAATAATTACGATCGGAATGGACTCGATCAATATCCCACCATTCCTCCAGTCACTTTAGGATAACGGAGGACTCTGGTTGCTCAACACACATCACCAACCGGAAGTGTGACGCTGATACCGGGTCAAAGTTGATTGGAAATCTGTACCAGCCCCCGTCTTCGGTCCATACTGAATAATTATAATCGGAATGGATTCGATCAATATTCTACCATGCCTCTGGTCCCTTTAGGATAGCAGAGAATCCCGGTTGCTCAAAACATGTCACCTACCGGAAGTGTGATTGATTTCGGGTCAAAGGTGATTCGGAAGTCTGTACCAGCCCCCGTCTCTGGTTCTTGAAGAGTAATTACAATCAATTTGGACTAAATAAATATCCCACCAGTCCCCTGATCAATGTAGGATAACAGAGGACCCGGTTTTTCAACAACACAAGTCACATTTATGACGTAGTGTGACATGGTTCCGGGTCAAAGTTGATTGGAAGTCTGTAGCATCCCCCGTCTCTTGTTCATGATGAATGATCATGTCGCTTCGAAGGACCCAGAAAACACAAATGAACTGCCCAAAGGGGGGACATCTAAAATCTTCCAGTTCAAAACGGGATGTACTTGAACGCCGGAACTAAACGGTCTGTTTTCTAGGAGTCTTCCAAGCACCGCAAAACGACTTTAAACTTGAGACGACAGCTTTTGAAAGGTCTGACATTTACCGAAATCCCAAGAGCGATGGCTTCAGCACCGAGCCTTGATGGGCCCTCCATCGCAGGGACTCAGCGTTATCGTCAGATCTCCTGGGGCTTATAATTTCTTCATGGGGGCTTTGTTATCAGTCTAATCCGATTAAACCTCCGCCATTCATACCTACTAAGCCAGAGTAATATACCTACTTTGAGAGAAGGGTACTGCGGTAGTGTCCCTAGGCAGCGTGCCAGTTAACCCTGCTCACCCGACTGGAATTATTGAATAGGTCTTACTTGTTCCGTTTACCACTTAATGAAAAATTAAGCATTCTGATGTCTGCTTCAATAGACCGTTTACTGACCTTGGTAACGGAGACCCTTTCTTAAGAAATTCGAAGTTACTTACGGTCAAGGATGTCTTATTCTTTTTATCAACGAGCCCATTACCTTAGATATCGCCAGATCTGAATCTAATATTAGCGTAATTGCAAAGCTGTCAATCGAATAATGTACATGCGAGTTATCAGGGTTTTAAACAAGTTTTCTAAGATATTAGATTAACCTCACCCTTCTTCTATTGTCAATGTATTTTATTAGATATCGTTCGGTCTTAATGTAATACTACTCTTATGAATATTTCATTTAGTAACTAGCAGTTGATTTCCTGCTGTCAGAATTGTCTGTTGGGTCTTTGATTTATTAATGAACGCCTCTGTACTGTCAAGGATATCACATTTTGTATTAAAAGTCTGGCAGATTACACAGTCTAACGGTGGAAGGAAGTAGTGACCCCGAATAAAGACCTTATTTTTCCAATGAATACTCCTGGTGTCATAATGTCTAAGCTAAGGATTTAGTTGACCTTCAAGGCATGTTCAGTCTATCGCGTAGATAAATATTTTAGCGCGGTAATTTCCTGTGAGCGGCGCTATTCTCGGGATAGGGCTTTTCTGGACAGTCTTTGTGGCGTCGACCTCTGCAAAATATTCTTTAAAAGGGGCCACACAGAAAGGGTATCATCATAGTGAGTAATAATCTAACAACATGATAGAAGAACTTTATTGCACGACAATTGTACATGATACAATGTATGGCAACAACTATTACACAAAGTACAAAATAGAGGTATAGGATAAAGCTTAACAATAACAACCTAGTTAACATAGTAATAAGGGGTAACATAACACTTTGATATAGTATTGCAATCATTAGTTCCGGTATTCTTCCTAATATCAGATATAATATACAGTCAATATTGACATCCTCAATCTGTTTTGAGAGGTAATAATATCAATATAAAAGCCCAAATCATCACTGTACTGGGCTTTACTTTTTATTTTGAGAGAGAAAGAAGGATGAATTTTCTTTATGCGTTAAGTTGTAGTTTCCCTCAAATGAAATACCCTACTGGAAACATACAGCTTATGCAGGCTCGTTATTAGATTAACTGCAAACGATGCATGTAGAGGTTCGAATTCGGAACTCCCGATACAAACGGGATTGGAACCCTAAACCGGGTGGTCCGGATCTGCGACTGTCCCGAACACCCTATAAGTACCCTACCTACCAGACAGATGCGACAATCGAGTTCATACCGAGCCCAGCAGTAAGTGATTGACAAGCTCACGGAACGACCGTAATCCTATAAAACCCCGACACTGGAGATAATGGGAAAGTTAGCATGTAGCCTACTCCAATTCCGGGCTTTATTAAAAGGTCCTGGAACATTCAGCCCCCACTCAATCAAAACTAATGCGGCCCACATATATAATCTATGAACCAGCTGGAAGGGCCAAGGATGTGTTATCGAAAAAAGAGGAAGATCAGAATTAGGTATCGCCGAGATATGTTGCCAAGTATTGATTGATCGCAAGAGATAGTGATAACAAATTGTCGTTTGAAACCAACAAATTGCTTCGTGGACGTTTTTCTATTTGTATGGTGTGACTTAAATGGTGCTGGTTTCATGGTGGTTTTGCGTTGGAGGATGGCGTTGGTTTTTGCTGATAGGAAGATCAGAGAGACAGACAGAAAGAGAGATAGAGAGATAGATAGATAGATAGATAGATAGATAGAGAGAGAGAGAGACAGAGAGGGGGAGAGAGAGAGAAAGGGAGAGAGAGAGACAGAGACAGAGAGACGGAGAAAGACGAATA
>NC_049992.1:6905965-6914076 GCF_000003815.2 Branchiostoma floridae | reverse complement strand
TGAGGAAAAACGGGGGTACGGGTCATCGGTGCTGGTATTTTAGGCCCGGCCTCAGAGGGAAGCCTCAAAAGACGTGGCCGGCAACCCAATATAGTTCGCTCCATTCAATGTTGGATAGGAAGGGGTTTCATCAATCGGCGTCTGCCCTGACAGACCTCAGAAGAGATCGGAGAGAGGGAGAGAGAGAGAGAGAGAGAGAGAGAGAGAGAGAGAGAGAGAGAGAGAGAGAGAGAGAGAGAGAGAGAGAGAGAGAGAGAGAGAGAGAGAGAGAGAGAGAGAGAGAGAGAGAGAGAGAGAGAGAGAGAGAGAGAGAGAGAGAGAGAGAGAGAGAGAGAGAGAGAGAGAGAGAGAGAGAGAGAGAGAGAGAGAGAGAGAGAGAGAGAGAGAGAGAGAGAGAGAGAGAGAGAGAGAGAGAGAGAGAGAGAGAGAGAGAGAGAGAGAGAGAGAGAGAGAGAGAAAACTCCTTTTCCATAATGGTTGCTGAGGCTGTTTGTGAAATGGTTTGGTTATTACAAAGCTAGACTTTGATATACTCCGCTTTCTAACTCATCTGTTCTACTGAAATCAGGCCAAATTACCTTGACAAACACAATTACAGAAAACATAATGATTAACCTGACGAAAAGTCGGATGATTTACTGAGGTTTTGCGCTTAATGAAGTAGTCCTCAATCAAAATCGCAAGAATTGGCTCTAATTTCTCTCTCTGCCAGGCTATTCCAATCAGATGGCTCACAATCACTGTCACAGTTGATCAGGTTAGATTGCCTTCGCAAAAACGAATTAAGGAAAACACGATGATTGAACCAAAGAGCGGGGGACGGTTTGATGAGTTTGCTTAATGAAGCAGCATTGAAATGACAAGAATTGACTTTATATATAGCTCAGCATTCAAACGATGCTTTGATCATAATGATTGCACAATGTCAGGGCTGATAAAATAAGCCAAATTTTCATGACCAAATGGAATCATGGAGATTATGATGATCAAGCTAAAGAAAATGTTGGTGATTTGATGAAGTTATTTAATGAGGTATCATTGGAATTTCAACCCTTCTTCACCTTAAAAAGTCACGTGTAGGCCAGGCAGACGGCGAGTAACTGTCTGCCTACCATTGTCCTCCGAGACAGATGGATGCCAACACACACATTGGAATTGGAAGACTGGGACTTGAATGATTTGCCTTCTTACCTGTTCATTGATATAAAGCTGAGATGCGATCAAAACTATCGTTAGACACAAGATTGAGCGTAATCACAACCTTTTTTACTTACACTGATGCAAAGATGAATTTTTAAAGATTATAAGCTTAGTTATCACAACTGTCTTTATCATTATTGTTGTTAGTATCAACATGGATATACGCCGCTGGGATAGCTAATATACATTGCAGCTCTTTACCTTCTCTGTACACCTTTATAGGCACATTTTCCTTTATTCTGTTCCATATTACCTGCAAGCAAGGCCACCGTTATCTAGCATCAATTGTTGATTTGATAACGTTTTCTCACTCACTCACTCACTCACTCACTCACTCACTCACTCACTCTCACTCACTCACACACACACACTCACACACTCACACACTCACTCACTCACACACTCACACACTCACTCACTCCTCAATCGCTCACTTACTCGCACACTCACTCACTCACTCACATGCTCACTCACTCGCACACTCACTCGCACACTCGCTCATTCACTCACTCACTCACACACCCACTCACACACTCAGACTCACTCACTCACTCACTCACTCCTCAATCGCTCACTCACTCACTCACTCACTCACTCACTCACTCACTCACTCACTCACACACTCACTCACTCACTCACTCACTCACTCACTCACTCACTCCTCAATCGCTCGCTCACTCACTCGCACACTCACTCACTGACCTCTTTACCATCGCTGCTGGATGTTGCTGGAGGTTCATTTACGATACGGTAAATCGAACAAATCAGCTGCAAAATCAGCAAGTATGTGTCGTAGGTTGCAAAACATATCCGAAACGTACACTAGAACGCCAATGTCAACTGCAAGGTCAAAGAACACGCTGGGAAAGAACACAAATGAGGAATTTTTTTTACGGTACACCGTACTCTGTGAGTTCTATCATTTGTTCAGCCTTCCTGACCACTTAGATTTCATAATTGATGTGATGTATCTTACATACAAAAGCCATCCCCGTCTGAGTGGAAATGCATTCTAACAACACTATGTTATTCACTATTGTGGTGTATACCAAAGGCATCTATGGGAATAACTTCACTAGGTTGGATAATAAATCTTTATCTACAACCAGGATTATGTAAATCGTAGAAGGTCACCAAAACGTCAGCTTCAATTGTTATGTATATCTTGATCGTGAATACATTTAAGAACCTTGTTTTTCATCAAAAGAATCTACATCAGAAACATGACTACGCCATAAACCATACCTTTTGTCCAACTCCTTTAGATGCACATACATTACTGTCAAGACTAATAACTCCAGGCCAGCTGATACTATGATTGGACTAAAGTGCCCAAGTCACATCTCGTAGCTTTACGTTACACGCAATCAATATCGTTTCAACCAAGGTTACACATGGTCATGATTATGGCTAATTCGCGTAATATGAACTTGATGAACAGGTACTACACGGTTAGTTGGGCACATCACATCTATTTAGACTATTCATTGTCTATTCCTTTCCAATTCAAGGTGTATTTTAGTTGGCTGCACTTCCTAGCATTGCCGGCTAACGAGCAAGTGACATCAATTAGACACAGGTCAGGGAGTATTTATGGGGAGATTTGGAGTGGGTTTTAGCGTTGGAAACATGCCGAAAAGAGCGATTGTATCTAAATTACTGTTTTATGACCAGAATTGAAGTTTATAGAGCTGAGTTTGCGAACGTGTCTCCTATCTATCGGCGAAACAGAAGGCTTACATTTTCACTCAATGAATATCTATCATATAATTAAACGTTCTTGCCTTGTAGTACTTTGTGGCAGTTGTTATTATATCTGCTCTTTTATCTCCACTATAACAGAAAAGCGAGGAAAAGTTGAATCTATCCAGCAATAGTCTCATTTTGTATCTGTTCACTGTATCTTTTCAACATGTCTTGTTGTGATCTGTACTTAGCCCGGTGTGGTAAAAATGTGCAAGAAAGGTCTTCATTCATTTATTTATTCATTCATTCATTCGTCATTCGTTTTGCCTTTTACATTTATATTGATTGCGGTAGTTTATGATATAGGTGCAGAGAAATAAAATGTAATGTGTAGTTATGATTATGACATTCATCTATGGCATACATTCCTTGCATGTGTAAATTATGCATTTTTGTATCAGTACTGTGTTTAAGAATGCACACGAAATAACCTACTTAGATAATAATCTTATATATACTGGTTTACAAGTCCTGCAATGTTTTATATTAGCCATTATATTGCCTCTAATTATCTCAACAGTTTTCTCTGTGACAGCAGTAGCATATCGAGAGGGGGCGTTATTGACAAGGAGTTTTAAAAACATGCACACATCGAGGACGAGATCTATACGGAAAAACAACTAGAAGTTATGAATTTATGCGTTGAAATCAGCACCTCATGCACTTGAAAAGTCATTTTTGTAAATAGCAATGAATTCAATGAGATAAATCAATGTTAAGGTTTCTATTGTTTACATAGCAATTTTGAATAGGATTTAAAACCATGTACGTCATGATTTGATTAATTTGTTTCAAAACAAGACATGATGTTTAAATATACATCCGAAAACAGTAGCTATTAATTACGTACTTTTATTTCCCAGGCAATATAATTATACTTCATCAACTACAACCGACGTACTGGTGAACAGAATTATATAATCAGTTTATGCCGCTGAGTTGATGTGTTACTAGCTGAAAGTATCAAATTTCTGAACGATTAAGAATTTCCATTCAGTTAGTATGTGTACGTATGAACAGAATATAAAGAAAATTGAAACATCAAAGCAATATACTATGATTATTGTCTACTATCACAATGAAAAATTTGTCTTTCCGTCATATGCCACAAGATGGCGCTGCTTACCTTGCCGCAGGAAAGCTGGTGAAACCTTTACACTGAGCAATAAAATGTACATTCAGAAGGAAGCCTTTGGTAGACATTTGAAACGGTGCATATTAGGGGTGGGTACCGGTACAAAACCGTTTTTTTCTTATTGGACCGGTCCAGAAAAAAAAACGGACCTGAAAAAATTAGGTGGATCGGATGTAGGGCCTTAAAAATGTTGGATATTAAAAAATGAACAGATTATATGATCAGGCATTCACACGTTTCGGGGCTTACCGGTGGAGGAAAATAACAAGAGCGAAGTAGAGAAGAGTTTACAGTCATTTCAACAAATCTTACAGTCAATCGTGCAGAGGCAGTGGATCTTGTAGGAATTTAAAACGCCAGTGGGAGTTGAATACTCCAGAAAACAGATTTATTTGTAGCGAAATGGACCATTGTTTTGAGTATAGTCCATTCACATGTTTTCCCATACAGAATCAGGTTCAGGTTCAGGTCCGGACCTGGACCTGATCCACTGAACCTGAACCTGGACCTGGACCTGAATTTAATGTACCGGTACCCATCCCTAGTACATTTGATATTATTCATCGGCTAGACGTCTTTTGTCTCAAGGGACTTCAACTTAAGCATGTTACCCGCAGTGCGTTTGGCAGCATTCCCAGTATCCATGAACCCCCTATATTACCATACATTTCTTACTAGGAGATTTTGAACAACATCTCAATGAAAAACCTTATGCTAAAGATCGAATTTCTTGCAACTTATACGACGTGACTCGATTAACTCACAGCAGCTCAGAACAGATGATTAAGCAAATCCATTATCTCTCCCCAAACATCCGTTGAAGAGGATTAAGTGAGAGTAATTAATCAGCCTAATCGTGTCAACATGTTAATAGAATTGACATGGCACCTGAGGGGAATTATGTTTACACAGATTAGTATTGCAAAAATTGATATTGGTAACTAACTAAATTGGACATATGGTATGAAGTTCGCAGATGTCAATGATTCGGTCTATATCTGTGCGACAATATGCCAAGCTGCGTTTCTATAGCCCGTGGGCCACACACATTGTCTCATTAGTGCCAAGCAGAAAAATGTAGTATGTTCTACCGCAAAATCCGCGGGGTAACCTATATCAATTGTCTAAAATAAAGCATTTTGGGATATCAAGTCAACGGAGGGTGATTTCGAATTGTAATTTTTATACTTTCAAAATATTGCAACCTCCTTCGAACTGATATTCCTAAATACCCAGTTTTTAAAACAACGGATATAGGTTAGCCCGCGGATAAAGGTGAACTAGCGCTTTCTATATATAACCTGACTGGGGCTTGAACCCGCGATCTCACGATTGTTAACCAATGACTCTAGGCCTTTTAACGGAAGAAAATTACGGTAATTGGGGTCGAAGAGCAGAATACAGGTTGCTGGAACACAACCTCTCTCCCATTTAATGTCACTAATGTAAGATGATTTATGATAACAAAGCATATGGTGTCAGCCCTATGATGGAAGAGTTACTCCCACGCCATATGCTGATCCGTACTGCCGGTTCACGCCTGACCGTGATGAGCTATTGTTCAGTCGATTGTGTTCGCTTGAATGGTCGTAATGATTGCCAGCACAAAAGAGAGAAGGCAGTCGGCGGGAATTTTCATCAAAGCGTACGATCAATGTCAGCGTTTCAATATCACAAAACCTCGCACAAAACGCTATGGTTATGATATATTTAGTTCTAATTTTCCTTTCTCTCATCGACGTCTTTGATTGACAGCAGAAAACAATGATTAAATTCTAAAATTCATTAAGAAGATGACCATTGACTACTTTGAAAGGAAAACTCAAATTGAACAAAACTAGGTAGCTACATGTTGTATTGTATTGCTTATAATGTAGTGTAGTAGTGCATCGAAATTTACATTTCATCGGTCATGTATTTGTCATGAATCATTAACAATTCCATATCACACAACAAAACGAACGAAAGGCATTGCTTAAAGCTGCGGCAAGAAAAAGATAATCTATTGCTGAAAAAAATGGCATCTTCTTTGGACATAACATCGACTAACATAATTCCACCGGGTGCCATAATACCGCCACCTAAAAAACGTTAGTATTATTGTCTTGAACACTGCATGTTGAATATCTTAAATGTAATACAATTCAGATATTTAGGTGTTGAAGACAATCTTGAGAAGGCCTCTATAACAACGTTTATTGAGGTGGCGGTATAATGGCACCTGGTGGAAGTATGAGAATTTATATTAACCAAAAGTCTACTCTAAAGTTTATGTCTATGGCACACAATTGCCAGGCCCGTGCATTTAGCCCACTGCAGTGATTTAAACGGTGTTCTGCATGACTAGAGTACCGGAGTAGTCACGTAAGCGTCCGCACTGCTCATCCATTATGTTCACGTTATTAAGCCTGTGGCAGAAAGGCGCGTCTATAATGGGACTTTTCACCTTCTGTATCATTGCGGGAAGGCCAAGAATTCTAGTGTGACCAAAATGAAAACAGATTTGGGTGGATGTCCAGACTGTCCATGATGTACAAAATGACCAATAAACTGGTGGACGTACCAACTGATAAGTATCTAATACCAGCTCAAAAAGAACAAGAAACAGCCATGCCTTCAAATACCAGAGTTAACAACCTAGGATTGATGTGTTCAAAAATTCGTACTTTCCCAGAACTATCGTAGAGTGGAATTTGGTATCACCAAGTACATAGTAGGGGCATCTTCTCTGGGTAGTTTTATAGAACACTTGCAGATAGATGTGCAAAAGTTAGGTGTCGTTCGGTGTAATACAACCAGCTGCTGCCACGCCGCGTGCCTGCGAAGCTGGTGTGTTACGCCGAAGGGCGGTTATACCGGCTATATAGATACAGCTACAGGAGCACTTTTGGCAACGCTATTTCACCTTTATTGGTAACCTTTATCCGTTGTTTTCAGAACAGGGTATCTAGGGATGTCAAGTCAACAGACGGTGATTTCAAATAAGAATGTTGCATGCCTTATTTTCGAAATATTGCATCGTCCGTCGACTTGATGTTACTTCATAGCTTGTTTGTTAAAACAACGGATATAGATCACCCCGCGGATAAAGGTGAACTAGTTTTACATATCTACTGCGAGGAACATACTCTCAACAGCTTCATCACCGGCAGATCAACTTCAATTGTCACGTATCATCACTAGTGATCGCTAGAGTAAAGAGTTAGACTGATAGAAAATGTTTAAATTTAGCAGTTCTTGAAGTTTAGATCCAGCAGAAAGAGAAACACCTCAACAAACTTAGTTTACCATCAGATCAACATGTTGTTTTACTGGATCGTTTCTAGATTCAGTTCGTTTTGATCATCGTGAAAATCAGATACTGTTCATGCGAACATGAAATACAGCAGTTGCCTGTGCTCCTGTCGACGAAGGATTCACAGCAGTTGCAGCAACTAGTACAACTATTATTCACGTACTGTGCCTTTGCCTCATATGTTACCACGATAATAACATTGCTATGCAGCGGAGAAGGCTCACCATTATACGAGGCTCTGGTAAATTGCCGCACATCAATTAACATTGCCATACCGCGGACTTGGGAATCCGTCCTCATTATATAGATGGAGTAAACTATCGTCTGACTACCAGACTATACGCACACAGAATGGAAATTCCGTATTTCTTTGGCTGGAAAATGTGAAAGAATAATGTCGATGGCAGAGGGCAAGGGAAAGGAGAAGAAAAATGCACATATTCCCTCTGCAATAGGGCCACAGCATGTAAATCTTATGGTTGGCATCCTTTGTAGACTCCAAATGTAAAGCGAGGGGGTGAAAAAAAACGTTAAAAGTTAAAGCTTCCCGTACATTTGTGACAGATGTTTAGGGGTAGCGCCCATCTCCATTTCTGTAGCCCTTGGGCCACACATCTGTGCAAACCACTACAGCATGCAGGAGGCTATAGCTAGTCCGCTGGTAGTACTAAGCAGAGAAAGCAGCATGTACCATTTTAAATGTCTTTGTTATGACTCGGCCGGGGATCGAACTCA
>NC_049992.1:6899022-6905865 GCF_000003815.2 Branchiostoma floridae | reverse complement strand
ACATGTACATGTACATGCACCTCACTAGTGCCACTTCTACATAAAGTACGATCAAGTTACCACATATGTAATTTTCCACTTTTTGACATGTACGATGCCAAACACAGTTGCGTTTTCACTCTAAATATAATCTTACCATTTCTACAGGCAACAACACGCCTATTGTAATAACAGAGACGTTGGGACACATGTAACACACGGATATTGTTTTTGATTCGATCAATACTATCAGTGATTTTTTTTGTCCTCAGGAAAGAAAGAAATGAGTAACACATTGCGGATATGAAACAGTCTATGTAACTGTACTCGTGACAGATGATTTGATAAAAGTGTGGCGCTTGGTATGTAGCCAATACCACAGGCACGCTTGGGCACTGTTGCCACCAATATATTATTTTTCTTTAATATGAATACAAGCATGTGGTGTTGTTATACCCCCTTTCCACTAGGACGGCGCTCTCGCCACGCTCTCTCTGCGACCTAAAATTTGACAGATCGCTCAACGAATTCTATAGAAAAGAAACGAATATTTTTACACTTTCCGTGTTTTGTTTTCTTCTCAGCCATATAACATTTTGTATGATATACCCAGTTTAAAAGCGAAGGTTACACATATCCTATTTAGGTCGCAGTGAGAGATGATATAGAAAGTATGCAAATTGCACAGTATTGGATATAGCCTTGGCCACCTTTGTCGTCACTTCTTTAAGTAAACTGAAGGTTACCACACGACATAAATGTGCCCATTTTTACCACTTTCTCGTCATGTTGACCATCACTGAAGGCAATAGAACTTCTTGTTTTTGTTTTTCAGAAATAGGAAAAATTAAAGCGCGCGCTGATGCCATCCATAAACGTTACTTGCTGTGGTCTTCTACAACATGACAAAGACAAGCACCATAACAAATGTCCAAGTCCTCTGACAAGGCCCGCCGTTTTGTAATTACATCAGTAGCGAGCGTCAGGGGAAAGGGGCGTGGTGACATAAATCCGGCAATATTGCTTACAGGGGAGAGCATGGTTTATCTTCCTGGCTCAGACGTGAGGGGGAGGGGGGTGACATAATTCCGATAATATTGCTTACAGGGGAGAGCATGTTTATCTTCCTGGCTCAGACGTGAGGGGGAGGGGGGTGACATAATTAAATCCGGTAATATTGCTTACAAGGGAGAGCATGGTTTATCTTTCTGGCTCATACGTGAGGAGGAGGGGGGTGACATATAATCCGACAATATTGCTTACAGGGGAGAGCATGGTTTATCTTCCTGGCTCAGCCGTGAGGGGGATGGGGTGACTTAAATCCGGCAATATTGCTTACAGGGGAGAGCACGGTTTATCTTCCTGGCTCAGATGTGAGTGGGGGGTATCATAAATCCAGGCAATACTCGATTAAAGGGGGAGAACATGGTTTATCTTCCTGGTTCAGACGTGAGGGGGGTGACATAAATCCGGCAATATTGCTTAGAGGGGAGAGTATGGTTTATCTTCCTGGCTCAGACGTGAGGGGGAGGGGGGTGACATAAATCCGGCAATATTGCTTCCAGGGGAGAGCGGGGTTTATCTTCCTGGCTCAGACGTGAGGGGGAGGGGGGTGACATAAATCCGGCAATATTGCTTACAGGGGAGAGCATGGCTTATCTTCCTGGCTCAGACACGAAGGAGGAAGGGGGGGGGGGGTGAATGCGTAATATATCTAGATGTGATCCACTCATAGCCACAGGAATGAGACCGTACACGCTCTGACTTTAGAGCCTGCGTAGCTTGTCTAGAGAATTCGTTCAACCCATCCCAGAGCGCGTCTGCTGATAGCAGCGAATATGCAGCATTATTAAAAGATGTCCCTATTGTAGGCTTTCGGCGACAGAATCGGAAATATTCCCCAAAGTTATGTCTAATTCTTTTCTTTCAGAAAACTAAAAAAACATCATTTTTAAAAACAAGTTTGTAAATATTGGATGTCAATGACAATAATGTGACGAGGTAGATTCTTGAGTAATGGAAATATCATTTTGGGTGTGTCTCTGTGTTATTGTATTTCCAGATATTTGTGTTCAGTCATGATAGCTCTAGGATGAAATGTGCTGATATATGGTATGTGGGTAGGTCTTGGAAAGGCCACACTTTTTTGACCTCCTTGAAAAGACAGAGGTCAATATAAATTTGCCCCCCCCCCTTACCAACTGACCTTGGTACTGCATCAAAACTTTAATTTTCGTATCTTTTGACCTGTTCATGATGTTGATGTTTTGGTTGCAGGTATCTTTTCATGCGAGGAAGAAATTACGGAGGTTTGCCCATTAGTTGTGGAAAGAAATAAAGAAAGCATTGACATGTTCATATCACTCCCATGCTACAAATGAATCCTTCATTCATAAGGATGATACTAACTTTTTTCTATCACGTACGGTGAAAAATGAAACATCAAGTTTACAGGTCTTGGTGCTTACATGAAATCTTTATTGACATCGCAAAAGTACAGCGACTTTCGTAAAGTCTACATGTATAAAAACTATTTACAGTACAGACATATATGGATATCTATAGGTATGAATAAGTTAACATATTGGATCTAGCATGTCATTTACACTATTGGTTCTACGGTATAAGCATACATATAAGTATCGCTCGAAGAGATTTCAGGGCAGCCTGCTTTCAATAAAGTTGATAAATATCCTTCATGCCGGACAGGAGTATTTTTGTACAATAATTGCTTCTTTGCGCACTCCTCGAACCGTTCGATCGAACCCGAACCTTGTTCGCTCTGTTCCAAACATGTTCTATGAATGTTTTTATCGATTGCACGCCTTTTCCCCTTACAATATGAGCTCTGTTAGGATTAATGACAGGGCTCTATAATATACGGACTCGCTGCAAAGGTTTAATTTTCTTCCGAAGTAGAAGAGGGCTGTAAGAAATCCAAAAAAAGAATCCTCTAATGACAGTAATAAAGGGTTGTAGGGCCATGAACTGAAAATAAAGTGCCAGCAAATGCCTGTACAAATTAGCTTCCCTAAGCGGCGCCATGCCTTTGTTTTATTCATATTAGAAAACAAAATTTATGTTTTTATTCTTTAGCGATAACACTGCTCAATTTGCCGCTACGCAAATGTACTAGATATAAAAGCCGTGGGACGAATACGTCCAATTTGTGAAAGTTATGATCTTACATATTAGCGTACGAAATTGATATATATATAGAGAGTTTTATATTTACATGGGTAGTTTCTCTGTCATTTTAGGATAGATATGTGGTATGTGATATGAAGATATGTGATGTGTAACATACTAGTATGTGCTCGCCAACACCCGGATGTAATTGCAGATTGAATCATTATTCCTTGGGTATGTGCCAGGGGCTTGATTATTGTAAGTTGATTACAGAGCTCTTTGTGCGTGGATAGAACACGCATGTACATGGGCGTGGTACAAGGGATTTAAAACACAGAGAGCATTGCAACTATCATTGTAAACTTACAGGGGACGCTACATTTGGGACGTGGGCTCAGACCTCAACCATTTTTTGGTGGGATTTATGTAAGATCTGGGTATTTTAGGGATGGTTACGTTAGGAAAGATTCTATTCTTGCTGAATCAGTTGTAAAAAATACCTTTCTCCATCTTGGAGTTTTGGCGCCCCCATGAGATAGTAGAATCACCCCCAGCTAGCTGTTTTCAGTTTGGCTACTGAAAAGGGGGGGGGTTATATGCAGACTAGTCGTAAAGCTTTTCTTGGAAATGCGTTTGCTGGCAGTTGTACTGTATCGTATTGTGTTGCATCGAGTTGATTTGTATTGTATTGTTAAGCATTATAACATATCGTGCTGTATATATGACAGTGTGCTGTATTGTATTTCTTCAGTTGAAGAAACTCATGTTTATAACTTGCCAGAAAAAAATGCGCGAGTTCGTTTACAATCGTACACGTCAATGACCACTATCCGTATTAGGGGTGGGTACCGGTACAGAAAATTCAGGTTCAGGTCCGGTTCAGGTCCAGAGGATCAGGCACAAGTCCGGACCTGAACCTGATTCAGTATGTGAAAACTTGTAAATGGGCGATACTCAAACCATGGTCCATTTCGCCAAAAAAATCCATTCAAATCCCACTAGCATTTTGATATCCTACAAGGCTAACTGCCTCTATACGATTAACTGTAAAACTTGGTAGAAATGACTATAGACCCTACTCTGCTTCGATCTTGTACTTTCCTCGACCGGTAAGCCCCAAAACGTGTGAATGCCTCATGATATAAGTTGTTCATTTTCCAAATAGGTCCAACATCCTGTCCACCGAATTTTTTCAGGTCCGGTTTTTCTGGACCGGTCCAGTAAGAAAACCCGGTTTTGTACCGGTACCCAGCCCTAATCCGTATGTTTTAAAAACATGAAAGCAATGCTGAGAAACATAACTCTAACAGGGAACACATATCCTTGCCCATCTTGACTATGTTCAGTTTTAGAGAAATGACCACATATTTCCTGAATGACAGAGGCTAATACCGAAAGATACAAAATGCATAACATAATCCTTCCCGCTGTGTTGACAAATCTTACAAATACTTCATTACTTTTTTATTGAAAGTAGTAATAACTATAGATTACAGTAGTGAAAACAGTTCAATATACAACTACGTTCAGGCAATGCACATGGGAATCAACTATCGGATGTTACTGATCCCTACCGTATGTACTAGTCATACACGGACATCATCGTTTTGAAAGCCCGGGCTGTAAGATGGTGTAGGGAGATATACCGGTGGGAAGATACCATCGTGTATGGCCGCAAGGGAACAGAACGTGCTGAATATGGATTCATCATATAGGCTGCATGTTTTTTTATAATCATAGGTGCAGAAAATACATAGGAGATAGGTAGATAGATAGATAGAGAAAGAGAAAAAATGAGAGAGAGAGACTTAGAGAGAGAGAGAGAGAGAGGGAGAGAGACAGAGAGAGAGAGAGAGAGAGAGAGAGAGAGAGAGAGAGAGAGAGAGAGAGAGAGAGAGAGAGAGAGAGAGAGAGAGAGAGAGAGAGAGAGAGAGAGAAGGACAGAGACAGAGAGAGAAAGTTGTATATAGAGAGATACAGAGAGAGAGAGAGATGTACCCGGATAGAGAAATGGGTCACTCAGAGAGAGGGGCATAAAGTCAAATTTTCAAAGCTCCTTTACCACGACAGAGAGAGGGGAAGAGGAGCGTGAGAGAGAGAGAAAGGGAGAGAGGGAGAAAGAGAGAGAGAGGGGGGGCGACTGTAATCCACACAATCAACTTAAGATGGCCTTATAAGAAAATGTGTTTATATATCGTGTTTCTAGCGCCTGCGTAATCTGACACTTGTAGACAATGAATGTTCCCCCTCACTACCGGGGCACTATCCACTAATCACGACCACCAGGGCGTCGTTACGACTCCATCATGACAGTTTGTGTGTCCCACAGAACTGTCTGACATTTTCCCGCCATTGTTTCCAAGGCGTCAGCAGCGCAGTGAGACGAATTCGCTGAATGTCAACCTCACCTCCGCTAAAGGCCGTTGGTGGCAGAACAAGACGGAGGACGGCAAGTACAAAATAGATGACATGCAAGTGGGTCTGCATGGTCTTTTTCGTAAGGTGTAGGCAGCCTATTTTTATTTCCCGTAACTCGTAGGGAAAAAGATCTTATCTTCGTAATTCGTAGCCAGGCGACCAAATTTAGCGTAATTGCCTTCCTTGCTTGATTTAGCGTAACACGTAGGGGGTTATTCTGAATTCAGCGTAAATCGTTGTCGGGACCCCCATGCAGACCCTCTTGCAAGTGTCTATAGGGCTGACGTCACAGTTGCGTTACACAGTGGAGGGTTCAAAATGGGACATAACGTTGTTAAATGAAATTTGAACAATCTTATTTTCCTTAAAACCCATGTCATGCGAGCGATGGCCTACAAAGCCATAGAAGACGCTGTTAACCGCCATAATGCCATGCAGAGCGCTACCATCATCTGTTAAAATGGAAGGATGCCTACTATTGCCCAGTCTGTTGACGTTTTTGTCATAATTAATAGTTTTGATCAAAGTTTGTTCAGTTTAGCAGTATAGTAGCGTAAGGACAGATTTGAGTTGTTGGGTCCTGCGGTTAGATACATGTTTTTTATCTGATAATAGAAAGGTCAAACGAAACAGCAACCCAGGTTCGCAATAAAGTGGCAATTGTGTTACTAGACTCTCTGTCTAAAGCTAAGTCCACGATTATTCTTCATCAGTAGAAAGTGCAATTGATACTGCTTTCAAAAATATCAGTTGATCCAAACATTTCGACAACTGTTACTAGTCTGCCATAAAAATCTACACATAAAACCTTATCATCATAATTGGCAAACGAACAGTCGTCGTAAATGTAAGCCCCACGAAAAAAGTCCCAGAATCACTAAATTTCTCTAAAACATATGAATTTTCGAGCAGATACTTATAGTGGGGCTTCGTAATAGAGAATGCTGTAAAACTAAAAGTCGTTTCCGTCCTAGACATTCTGGATTTATCAAAATAACACGGTACTAGCTCCCGCCACTTTCTTCTTTGCTAAGAAAAGTCATTTTCAGTCTCAAAAGCTGCTTGGGCCGAGGGTTTTGTATTTCCTTCATTGCTATTCACAAAAGGCTATGCGCCCATTTGTATAATGGCCTCAACAGGGCTCGCGCCGTGGAAAACCACTCTTCAAAATTAGCTTCGACGCCTTTCCTTTAGGGCAGGGCTATTTATTTGAGCATATGTTTCAACGGACGCCTTTGGGGCCTAATTTGTAACACTTTAGTCAAAGAACCTTAATGTGTGTTCATTTTCCAGCACGCCTGGGGTGAAAGCATCGGC